>NC_137792.1:112388569-112538569 GCF_963383645.1 Muscardinus avellanarius | reverse complement strand
TGGATAAACACTGGTGCTAGGTGGGTGAGAAGTAATGGTCTATTGCTTGGCTGCAAGAACATGAGGTGTCTTTTCAGCCGGTGCCTGGTCAGTGGGAAGCAGGAGCGGTGCACCTGTTTCTGCAGGTGGGGAGTAGGAACTCTGCGGCGCCAAGCTCAAGCTGCTTCTGAGGATGCAGCTTTGGCAGGAGGTGGGTTGGGGGACTCCACACTACACCAAGGAGGGGGTAGCCCTAACCCAATCACCTGGAGTGCATTTCCTTTGCCTGCTAGAAGGATTTGGCACTCCTCTGAGTGCCCCGGGGAGGTCTGTGCAGGGCTCCAGCTCCTGCAGACACCCCGAGTGGGAGGGGGATCGGATTCTGGTCCGCACATTGCCACCACAGCTTTACTGGACCAGGTTAGCTGTAAGGGGTGGGATGCAGGGACCACTGGTGCTGGGCTCAAGCCACTGATTTTAGTGGGATGGAGAAGGGGGTCTGCATCACTCTGGGGTATGAGCCTCTCCTGCAGCTGGGGGGCACTGCATGTGCTCCTGTGGGCAATGGGGGTGGCATGGTGGGGTCATGTGTATGGTCATTGTCTACCCCACAAAAACTTTCTCTGCTTGGACAGCACACTAGTTAGGGCTGTTGTGATTGCAGAGGTCAGTGACCCACATGAAAAAGTTCTGCAACAGCCACAGGCTACAAAGCATGGCCTGACCCACCCTGTTACTGTTGGCTGCTCCATGCATCCAAGCAAGCGAGCTTTTTCTAAGAATCAGTGACTGATAGTTCGGTTGTTATATGATAAAACGTTGTTAATCGTTCCAGTCTTGCTCGTTTACAATCAGAAAGGCTAGAGGAAAATTCTTTTGGTAAATTTCATAAGGAGCTCCAGGCTTCGCGCCCATCTATTCTGCCATTTTATGACCTCTTCCCAGGGGCTTCTTGCACATAGTTAGTGGAAGTATAAATTAGCACAGTCATTGTGGAAAACAGTATGGAAGCTCCTAGAAAATTAGAAGTAGAGTATGCAGCTGGGTGTGGTAATACACACCTGTGAGTCCATATTTGGGAGACTGAAACAGGAGGATTGCAGGTTTGAGGCCACCCTCAGCAATTTAGTGAGATTGTTTCAAAATAAAAGTGGGTTAAGTGTGTAAATTAGTAGAATGCTCGTGAGTTACATCCCCAGTACAAAAAAGTAGAATGGCCATATGATCTAGTGATCCCACTAGTGACTATGTATATATATATATATATATATATATATATATATATATATATATATACACACACACATATATATATATATATCCAAAAGAAATGTAATCAGTATATCAAAGAGACATCTACCATGTTTGTTGGTGTTCTATTCAGAAGAGCCAAGAAATGAATAAAGAAACTGTAAGCCGGGTGTGGCATGGTGCATGCTTGTAATCCCCATGCTTGGGAGGCTGAGACAGGAGAATCGCACAGGTTCGAAGCCAGCCTCAGCTACTGAGTGAGGCTCTCAAGCAACTTAGTGACACCCTGTTTCCAAATAAAATATAAAAAATAGATCTGGGACTGTAGCCCAGAGGTAGAAAGCCCCTGGGTTCCATCCCTAGTACCACAAAAAAAAAAGAGAGAAGAAAACAGAAAAAAGAAACTGTGGTACATATATACAATGAATTTATACACAACCATAAAAGAATGAAATCCTCTCATTTGCAACAACACAGGTTTTGAAATGAGATCATTATGTTTTATGAAATAAGTCAGGCACAGAATTACAAGTGCTGCATGATCTTACTCATATGTGGAATCTAAAAAATTTGAACTCATAGAAGTTGAGAGTAGAATGTTGGTTACTAGAAGCTAGAGAAGTATGAGGGGTGGGAGAGTGGTAGAAAAAGCTTCATTAGTGGTACTGAGATATAGTTAGATAGGAGCAAGAATTTATGGGGTATCACCTGTGTGGTGACTACAGGTAACAATTATCAAAAAGCTAGATAATGGCACATGCCTGTAATCCCAGTACTTAGGAGGCGAGACAGGAGGATCACAGGTTCCAGGCCACCTTCAAAAACTTAGTAAGACTCTGTTTCAAAAAGTAAAAATAAGAAAATAATACAAGGGGTTCGGATGCATCTTAGAAGTAGAATGCCCCTGGATTCAATCCCCAGTGCCAAAAAAAAAAAAAGGAAAAGAAAAAAGGAAATGCTAGAAGAAAGAATTTTGAAAGTTTTGACCACAAGATCACAAAGAGATAAAAATGTTTAATCCAATTTAGACAATCATATTACATGTATACATATTACATAGTACCTCATTAAAACATATACCTTTTATGTTTTTGTGTATGTTAAATTAAAATGATAAAAAACAAAACAAATAAATCTCTTATAGCTTCTTCCCTCCACATTTATGTTGTTGTTATCACACATTCCATTTTATACATTCTGTGTGCCCATTGACATAGATATACAATTATTATTTTAGTCAATTGTCTCTTAGAGCATACAAGAGAAAAGGCAAATCCACTTTAACTGAAGTAAAGTGCCCATCCAACATAAAAATCTCAAGTAGCATATCTGTATTTAATGGTGCACATTCAAGAAACCATTAAATAGCACAGTGACCTTGTCTAGTATAGAGACATCTGATCTAAGTTCTTAGGACATTTTATATTGGTCTCAATAGTTTGTTTTTATTTTCCCAAAGTACTGAAATTATGTTCCTGACCGTCTTTGTGTCAAGCACACATAGACAATTCCAGTATTTGAACAGTTTCCTGGGGTATGTGACCAAGGCAGATCATGGTTTGAGTCTGCTGGATGTAGCTCATGTCATCCCAGGCTCTGATTCATTTTTACAAGGGCTTAAGTAATCAATATTGTGTCATAATTGTTGCCTAATCATGGTATATAATTTGGGAAACTATACTATATTTTACTTGGCTTTATTTCTGGATGAAGAATCAACCTCTTAAAGAATTTTTTGGGGATACTGGGGATTGAACCCAGGGGCTGGCCTCGAACCTGCAATCTTCCTATCTTAGCCTCCCAAGTGTTGGGATTATAGGTATGTGCCACCACACCTGGCTAAAGGGACTTTTCTTAAAACATAAAAATGAAACCGGATGTGATGGTACATGCTACATTTTTTTTGTTTCAAAATGAAAAATAAAATAGGGCTGAGGGTGTAGCTCAGAGGTAGAACACCCCTGGGTTCAATTCCCAGTATAAAAAAATAAAAATAAGCTGGGTGTGATAGCGCGTGCTTGTAATCCCAGCATTCCGGAGGCTGAGACCAGAGGATCACAGCCTCAGCTACTTAGTGAGGCCCTCTGCAACTTAGTGAGACCCTGTTTCAAAATAAAGAATACAAAATAGGGCAGGGGGAGTAGCTCAGAGGTTGAATGCCCTTGGGTTCCATCCTTTGACCCACAATAAAAGGAAATGGAAAAAGAAAAAGAAAAAAGAAAAGAAAAGAAAGAAAGGTACATGTTCTGGTAGGTAGGATTGTCAGATATCCACTGAGGTTTTCTTCCCCTTGGTGCACATGCCCTACACAATCCCTAGAACTGGGAAGATAATGCATTTTGCTCCTGTGACTAGTTTGTGGCACAGCTGGTTTTAAGATAGGAAGATTATCTAGTGGGCCTGTCCTCTCGCATGAATGCTTTAAAAGTAAAGACGTGCTTTATTTTGCTCCTACTGGGAGGAAGAAGAGGAAGTCAGAGAGATGTGTTCCATCTGGCCTGGAATAAAGCAAACATCCATGTTGTGAACTGCTAATGGAAAGGGGTTGCCTGTAGGAGTTGAGAGCATTTAGAGCAAACAACTAGCAGAAAAATAGGGGCCACTGTCCCCCAGCTGCAAGCAAATGAATTCTCTACCAACCTGAATGAGCTATGAGGCAAATTATTCCCTAGAGCCTTCGGAAAAGAATGCAGCTTAGCCAACCCTCCTATTTCAGCCCTGTGAGACCATGAGCAGAGAAATGCAGCTTCAGCATGCCTGGATTTCTGTAGAACTGTGAGGTGATAAATGAGTCAACCGTTGTTTTCAGCAGGTAAGTTCATGTTGACTTGTTATGTAGCAATGGGAAAGTAATATAGTCCTTTTCCCTGATAAGTTCAGATCTATAAAGAAGACCCCCTTAGTGATAAACCTGTGAGAACATGCCCTGTAACTCTGAGCCATGCTGTGATTGCTTTATGGAAGTCTATAATAAGAGTCCTTAACATGATGTTATGTTACTTCTATATTACTACAATCAAGGTCACATCTAAAGGATGGGAATATTTTTTGTGTCAATCACCAATCAGTTGTAGATAAAAATGTCAGATGAGAAGCCGGGTATGGTGGTGTACACTTTTAGCCCCAGGCATACTTGAGAAGCTGAGGCAGGAGGATTGCAGGGTATTATAAGGTAGCCCTCTGTAACTTAGTGATATCCTGTTTCAAAACTAAGAATAAAAAATAGGATTGGGGGACTTCCGGGAAGATGGCAACCGAGAAAAGCGGGGCTTAAGAGCCCCGCTAACAACCAATCTCCATTACCACAAAATAAGCGCCTTTCATAGCCAGAAAACACCATCACCAGAGAAACAAAAAAATCACCAGGCTCCAGAGAGAAAGCGGACTGAGAATAGAGCTCAGAGCCACAGAGGAGATACACCGGCCTCACGCCCGAGGCCACGGCAGCAGCGCCATACTGCCGGCGGCAGCGGCGAGTTTACCGGAGGGCTACAGCAAGCCAAGGTGAGCCGCTGCGGAACAGCCAGGCGGGATCTTTCGGCGCAGACAGCATCTAAAGCTCCCAGTGGCTGAGCTCAGCACACGCTGCAGGGATTCAGAGTGGAACTCAAAACCAGAGAAGAAAAAATACGCCAGCCTCACGGCCGAGGGCATGGCAGCGGCGCCATATTGCCACCGGCAGCAGCAGCAGCGAATCCACCGAGTCCGGTACAGCTACATCTGCGTACTCAAGAACAGTGAGTCAAATTGCGGGCCACAGAGGAGAAATCCCAGTACTGTACTCCCTGGGACTTGACCTAGTGGGGGAGTGGCGGTGGCAGAGATATCACACCATAGGAGAACGTGCAACCTGGCACACCCCCATAGTTTAAAGCAGCCTCTATCGAATCCCTGGGTCGGAGACTCTGTGATACAACCCAGTAAAGGAGTAGTGGGGTCTGAGATACTACAGACTCGAGATCCAGAGCACCTTAAGCGAAGTCATAGTGACCCAAGGGAAGAACCCAGAGAAGGCACAAACTTCCGAAATCATGGGAAAGAGGAATAACACTGGAGCAATGAATGCCCCAAACCCCACAACATCAGAACCCGATAAAACAGAAAATCAGAGATTTCTAGAAGATCAAATCAGGAAAATAACTGTAGAAATAATAGAGGTGCTTCGAAAAGAACTCAGAGAGAGCCAAAAAGAGATAAAGGATGCAATTAATGAAGTAAAGGCCTCAATTCAAAGCACAAACAACCGATTAGACCATATGGAGAACAGAATCTCGCTCTTAGAAGAGGATCATTCCAAAAATGAACACATAGTTTCTAATCTAGAAAAAAATATCCAACAGCAGGAATCTGACATTGAAGAAATATGGGCCCATTTTAAGAGAGCTAACCTAAGAATAATTGGAATAGAGGAGGGAAAAGAAAGTGAAACCACAGGATCAACAATCTCTTCAAGGAAGTAATAGCAGAAAATTTTCCAAACATAGAGCAAGAGGTTGATACACAGGTCCAGGAAACTTATAGAACTCCCTTTAGACAGGATCAGAGAAGAGGATCCCCACGCCACATAATTGTCAAAATGACCAATGTGGAAGCCAAGCAGAGAATCTTAAAGGCAACAAAAACAAAGGGCCAAGTGACATTCAGAGGCAAACCAATTAGAATCACTCCAGACTTCCCAAACCAAGTCATGAGAGCCAGAAGGCCTTGGAGTAACATATTCCAAACTCTGAAAGAAAACAACTTCCAGCCAAAAATTTCCTACCCAGCAAAACTTTCTATCAAATTAGATGGAAAAATAAGAAGCTTCCATGACAAACAGAAACCGAAGGAATTTATGTCTTCAAAACCAGCGCTAGAGAAAATACTCAAAGAGATTAACTACAAAGAAGAAATAGATAACACACACCAGAACCAGAGAAACAAGATTTTCCATCCAACAGATAACTAAGATTGGTTATCTGTGGAGATTCATTATTTAGGTTAGTTTTTTACCTATCTCTAAAGGGTATTGTTTGCCTTTATTGTTGTTAATTTTTAGGATGTCTAGTTGGAATATTAATATACCTTCAAATATAGCATTTGGAAATATTTTATCCCATTCTATTAGTAACTGTTAACTCTGTTTACATTGTCTTTGGATATACAATTTTTTTTTATTTTTTAGGGAGTTTGTATACTCTTCTGTTGCCTGTGCCATTGAAATCATATCCAAGAAATCACTGCCAATTTCAATGTTGTGAGGTTTTATGACCCAGATGGTCTTCTAAAAGTTTATAGTTCTTAAGATGTATATTTAGGTCTTTTATCTATTTTGAGTTAATATTTGTATATGGGATTAGGTCAGGGTCCAATTTTATTCTTTTCCATGTAAGTATTATTTTTCAACAATATTTAGTTAAAAGATTATTATTTCCACCACCAAATGTTCGTGGAAACCTTGTCAAAAATAACTTGACAATATAGGGAAGAATTTAGCTCTAGGCTTTTATTTAACTCCAATGGTTTATATATCTACCTTTAGAACAGTACTATACTGTTTCAATTATTGTAGCTTTATATGGTTTGAAATCAGAAAATATATATCTTCTAGCTTTGTTCTTTTTCAAGATCATTTTGGGTATCTAGAGTCCATATTCCATATTAGGATAGATTTTTTTCTGAAAAATAAATATATAAATATATGATAGTTTCACCTAAAAAATAGAAAAAAATATTCTCTGGTAAGAAAGAAAGCAAAAAGAAATATTGAAATGTTATCTTTAAGTCATCAAAAGCTTGGTATCAGACAAATGAAACTGTTATGTGAAATTATCATTTTTAATTTTGGATAAATTGCTATAATACTAGATGTCAACCACTAAGCCAAGCATGGGAAGGAGGGATGGGGAGAGAATGGGGTGGGGATCGGGTGGGGGCTGACTGGGCGATGTGTGCATGTATGTCTACAAAAGTTTGTATCCTACTATCATGTGTGAATACAGTGCACCAATTAAAAAAAAAATAGAATTGGGGATGTAGCTCAGCGGTAGAATGGCCCTCGGTTCAATCCCCAGTACTACACACACACAAGAAGGTCAGATGGGTACCCATAATTAATGGATGTCTATGTAGGGTTGGTTGTGTGGGTACTTAATGGAAGAAGAAGAAGGAAGAAATAGTCAACTCATAAGTAAGAGACAATAAATTGACAGCTGTCATATGGAAACTTGGGGAGTGAGTAAGCAGTCAAAGTGTCTAGGAGGTTGTATTGACCTGTACATGGGGGCTGAAGCACAAGTACCTAAGGCGACAAAATAAATCATAGGATATGACCTAGGAGATTTATGAGCAAGTTAACTATTGTAGAATTACAAATGAGTTCTTCAGAGCAAGGCATGGTGGCATATGCCTATACTTGGGAGGTGGAGACAGGAAGATTGCAGCTTTGAGGTCAGCTTTAGCCACTTAGTGAGGCCCTCTGTAAGTCAGTGAGATCTGTTTCAAAATGAAGAAGAAAAAAAAATAGGTCTGAGATTTCTACCTTTGTAGCTCAGAGGTGGAATGCCCCTGGGTTCAATCCCCAGTACTGCAAATAAATAAATAAATAAATAAATAAATAAATAAATAAATAAATGGTGTATTTCAGAGGTAGAATGCATCTGAGTTCAAGCCCGAGAGAGAGAGAGAGAGAGAGAGAGAGAGAGAGAGAGAGAGAGAGAGAAGAAACAAGTCCTTGGAAAGTTGTTTATTTTATAACATGTCTTGTACTTTTTATTTTGTGTTCTCCATTCATACTTTTTCAAGAATTCTAAAAATTTCAGCCTTTTATAGCATGCTAAGGGAAACCAAGCAACAAGGAAATTGTTCCCACTTGTGTCAGGGACTTAATGGGAAAATAGTGTTCCTCTGGAAGTCAGTCATTGTGGTTTGAGCTGGAAGAAAGTCTTCAGAAAAATATTATCTGACAGAGGCCACTTCAGAGAGGTTAAAATGTAGTTAAAATCAAACATTTAGAGTGTGGTTGATTATAAAATGATCACATTAAGGAGCTTCTTTCTGGTGATGGAACATTTTTGTATTTTGATGATAGTAGTTGTTGTTATACATGATAACATTTCATTTAAAAAATACCCATCCCCAGTTTGGCATGGTGATGCACAGCTGTAATCTCAGTACTTGAGAGGTTGAGACAGGAGGATCACAGATTGGAGGACAGCCTCAGCAATGTAGTGAGACTCTTAAAATTTGGTGAGACTCTGTTTCAAAATTAAAAAATAAAATAAAACTGGGGGTGTAGCTCAAAGATAGACTGCCCATAGAATCAATCCCCAGTACCACCCAAGTAAAACACACACACACACACACACACACACACACACACACACACACACACACCACTTAAAAGAAAACAAAAAGAAAAAGAAAACTCCAAAATGAATGCATAAAAAATTGAAAATAAGAGCCGGGCGTGGTGGTGCACGCTTGTAATCCCCGCGCTTGGGAGGCTGAGACAGGAGGATTGCACAGCCTCAGCTACTTAGTGAGGCTTTCAGCAACTTAGTGAGACCTTGTTTCCAAAAATAATATAAAAAAAGGGTCTGGGAGTATAGCCCGGAGGTAGAAAGCCTCTGGGTTCCACCCCCAGTACCACCCCCCAAAAAATTGAAAATAAATATTAATAAGGTCTATAGTTTAGTTACTAGTATTATACCACTGTCAATTTCCTGGGTTTTTATAATGTCCTATGTTTGTATGTTATTACTAGTGAAAGCTGGGTGAAGTATACTCAGAAATTCTCTATTTTTGTAGCTCTTTGTGAGCCTTAATTTATTTCAAAAAGAATATAAAATGTTTACTTGAAAAAAAGAATTGAACATGCCTAGATTGTGAGCACCATCCCAGAAATTTCTAGCTTGATCCAGACTAAGAATCCAGCAAAAGTGTTTTCACAAAATTATATCACCCATGACACACCAGTTAAATCTCAGCCCAGTGACAGAATTACAGAGTACCTGGATATGAGAGACTTTGCTAACCATGTGTCTCAGTCCTCTGACTTTTCACCTTTCACCTTCCATCCACAAAGCAGTCATCGCTCCTATGGGAATTTATACCCAGAAATAAGGAGCAGAGGGTGTTCAGGAAAGTCAATGACACTATTATTGAGCTGATTGGAAAACACAGGCCTCAGGCCTCTGGTTTACTGTCCTGCTGGTATGTGTCATGCACCACATGGTTTTGCATCTCTCTTCTAGTCATTTGTGTGACTTTATGATATGATGCACCATCCCACAGGCTACTGCATAAGGCATAAACAATGAGAAAGCCATGTAGCAGAAGGCCCTGTGTGTAATAAGCAGCTGTTTATCAGGGATACCACTTTCTACTGAGAGAGGGCAGGCACCTAACATGCTTGCTTCCTGCTTTACCATGCAAGCACTCTAGTATTTGCAGATGTATACTTCCCTACCTCCTTTTGCATCTTCTTTCTTTCTTTCTTTCTTTCTTTCTTTCTTTCTTTCTTTCTTTCTTTCTTTTTCAGGTCTGAGGATAGAACTCAGGGGCATTCTACCTCCAAGCTACACCCCCAGCCCTATTTTTTATTATTTTGAAACAGTTTCTCACTGAGTTGCAAAGGGCCTCACTAAGTAGCTAAGTCTGGCTGTAAACTGCAATCCTCCGGTCTACGCCTCCCGAATGCTAGTATTACAAGCGTGCACCACCTTGCCTGGCTGCATCTTCTTTAAAAACCCAACTTTTCTGTTCTTCAAAATCCAGGCTCCAAGAGTTTCAGCAACCATGTCATTCACCCTGGTTTTAAACAAAGGGAAATGAACAGGAGGGCCAGGGTGATACATGAAAGAACCTTTTGCCTAGACTAGTATCAGTATAAGGTAGGTTTTTTCCCTTAAAAAAAAAACAGCTTGAGTTCTAAACTTAACCAGATGGAAATATGCCTGCTGAGAGTTGGATCTAATTCAGAAAAGATTGTTAGCCAATAGATGAGCCAATTTAGACCAGCATATGCCAAAAATGGTCAATCAAGTTGTCCCAAGTGTGACTCCCCCATAGCAGATGTCACTGTCTCTTTAAAGCCTTTTGAGTGTCATCCTTTAGCATAGAAGTGGGTTTTATACATGAATACATAGACATAAATAAAACCTGGGCCTGTAGCCACCTTTCATTTAATAGCACCACGGTCTTATCATTTTAACAGCGGAGAGCATACACCCTCTCAGCGTTTTTAAATGAATACAGGTTTTGCGAATCAAACACAATCACAAGTATACACAATTAATCCTAAGCAACTATCCTCACTGTTCTGGTCATTTCATGTTCCTCTATTGTAGTAACAACAGAAACTCGAGGCCATAATTGTTCATACTCTCATCATGTAAAACAGTGAATATTTTATTTGTTCATGTTACCTTTTATTACTTGTCCCTTTGCTTATTTGACCTTGACATTTTCAACTTTCTTCAATATGGATCAAAACTGGCAATTTTCCCACCTGAAAAATAGGAGCACCACAATAGGACTCTGCTTTCACAAATCTAGAAAGTAAAGGGATACCCACAGTACAATGATAACCCTTGCACTACTAGTTCAAAAGGTCCTTTCATATCCAATGTCTTGTTACACTTTTATGACAAGCTTGTAAGGCAGGCAGGTCTTTAGGAAACTGAACAAAATTTAGGTTCTCTGTCATCCCCCCTGCTCTCTGTCTTTGGCTAAACCAAAATAAAAGCTCTTTCTGGACAGAAGGCCAGTGTGAAGAGCTCCTGCAGCACAGAGGAAGTTGAGGTCACTTCTAAGTGAACTGAATGTCATTTCCACTGTGTCTTTCTGGCTGTGTGACAGATGCCTGTAAATCCAGTGCTTGGGAGGCTGAGACAGGAGGCTCACAGGTTTGAAGCCAGCCTCACCTACTTAGTGAGGCCCTCAGCAACTTAGTAACATTGTGTTACAAAACAAAAAATGTGTAGTTCAGAGGAAGAATGAATACCCCTAGTTTCCATCCTTAGTACCAAAAAAAACTGTCTTAAAAGATGGGTAACATTTGGACCTGTACAGATGGCAAGAGAGGGAACTGAAGGTAAATGCCACCAAGGCAACAAGTTAGAAAAGCATGTGACATATTCAGAAAACTGTTTGTTGAAGCACCCGATATATGAAGATTAATTGTAAAAAAAAAAAGCTGAAGAAATAAGCTGGGGTTATACCATGGAAGATCTTGAATACCACATTTAAAAGTTTAAGTTGTTTTCAGTAGGTAGTATGGTGTTCAGAATAGAAATATGCCAGAGAGTTTCCTTGCATCATTTCAGTTCTGTTATGAATTATGTGACTTTAAGCAAATTAATTTCTGTGTATTTCAGCTTCCTCATCCATAAAATGGGCATAATACTCCCTAATCCAGAGAACACTCACTTACATTCCTTTGTATACTGTTTTTGGGAATGCAAATTTTTATTGCCATTGTGGACCCAAAAATTAAAAATAGAACTATAGCCAGGCGTAGTGGCGCATGCTTGTAATCCCCGCACTTGAGAGGCGGAGACAGGAGGATCGCGCAGGTTCGAAGCCAGCCACGCTGGCTTAAGAGGCCCTTTTTCCAAATAAAAAAAGTGTAAAAATAGGTCTGGGAGTGTAGCTCGGAGGTAGAAGGGTTTCCAGGAACCCCAGTACCACCACCACCAAAAAAAAAGAACTATATTTTGATTTGCAATCTCACTTCTGGAAATGCAGGGATATCTGTATCCCACCATCCCACATTCATCACAGCACTATTCATAATAGCTAAAATATGAAATCAGAGATTTCTGGGAAAATGGCGACTGAGAAAAGCAGCATTTATGAGTCCTGCTGACATTCGATCTCCATTGCCTCAAAAACAGCGCTTTACATAGCCAGAAAATACTACCAGTAGAGGAATAAAAACTATAAATACAAGGGACAGAGAAAAAGAAGACTAGAAGAACAACTAGAGAGCAGAAAAGAAACCCTCCCGCCTTATGGCCACAGGTGCCGCACTGGCGCCATCTTGCCTCACAGCACCAGACTCCAGAGATGAAAAGGAAAACAAGGAGCTGAAGTGAGCAGCTGCAGATCAGTCGGTTGTAATTCATCAGCTCTTCTTGCACAAAGACCGGCTAAAACTTCCAGCGGCTAAGCCCACCACACCCTCCAGGGATTCACAGCAGAGCTCAAAACCAGAAAATACTCCAGCCTCACAGCTGAGGGCACTGTGGTGGTGCCATCTTGCCAGGTGGCTGACTTCACTACGCCCGTCAGAAATCCAGGCCAGTGCACAGCACACACCAAAATTGTAAGAGAAATAGCAGCCCCTGCAGGAGAACTTTCAGTACTATGCCCCCAGGGACTTGCACAGCTTTGATAAACTCTTGCAGTTCAACCCAGTGAAGGAGTAGTTGTGGCAGAGATTACCACACCCTAGTCACAGTTCCCGGTGCCCCCAGTGTCTTGCACAGCTGCTACTAACTCCCTGGGTCTGAGACTTTTCGATACAACCCAGTGAAGAAGTAGTGATGACTGAGATTACCACACCCTCCAAAGATCCAGAGCACCATAAGTGAAGTCATGGTGATCCAGAGAAGAACCCAGAGATGGTGGGAGTAAAATCTGCTGTTGATCATATCAGAAGATCAGACAGATTCAGGCTCTGATCAGTGGAAAGCGTGGGGGGGGGGAGTCCTACACTTAACACTAAACCCAATGAATAGGATCTCCAGGAACACCACAGACCTCATAATTGTAATGAACAGGGAGAAGTCAGACTAGCCCAGCCCTAGCTGTGGGAGAACAGTGACTCCTACACTGAGATTGGTCTCAGAGGCATACCCTACCAATAGAGGCAGGGAGACACCCAGACTCCAAATCTGTGGAAAGTGTAGAGGATGACCTTCACTCAACATTAAATCCAGCCACATTGATACAGACCATCTACATAGACTGAAAAGAACCAGACTTACAGAAGAAAAGGTGCCGTTGGCACTCGGGATCTACACAGAGAGAGACTATAGAGTACCTATCTGCTGAATAGTAATTTATTTGTAGAATCACATTAATTCATTGTTGGGGTTGTTTTGGTTGTTTCTTTCTTTTTTTGTGTGTGACAGTGTATGCCTGGCTGGTTTTTTATTTCTGTTTGTTTGTTTTTTTGTGTTTTTGTGTGTTTTTTATGTTTTGTTTTGTTTTTGTTATTTTTAACCCTCTTCCCAAAACCTCTCCCAAGTTTCTTCCCTTGTTTATACCTACTCTCTTCTCTTTATCCCTTTTCTATCTTTTTTCTTCTTTTTCTCTCCACATTGTATTGTATTAAATCCACTTCATATTACTATACCAGAAACTCTACATTGGTTACTAGAATACTTCTACATTTTTGCTATCTCTAATCTCTAGTATAGACTACCTTACCAAACTCATATTCTCATACTATTCGACCCTATCTGAGACCTTACCCAATTCTTCCATTTACTCCTTTACTTCCCTCCCTACTCAACCTTCACTGTTGAATACAATACAAATTTCCCTTGGATATAACAGCTGACACCTAGACACTGAGAGAAATCTATCAAAAGCAATAGGTACAAACTTCAGAAATCATGGGAAGGAGGAAAACAATGAAGCAAATCAGGAATGTAACTGGAGAAATAATACAGGATTTTTGAAAAGAATTTAGAGAGCGTCTGAAATAAATAAAGGATGCAAACATTGAAGTAAAGGCATCAATTCAAACTATAAACAATCGATTAGACCACATGGAGAATAGAATCCTGCTCCTAGAAGATGATCACTCCAAAAATGTATGCATAGTTTAAAACTTAGAAAAAAAATAAACAGCAGGAATTGAACATTGAAGAAATATGGACCCGTCTTAACAGAGCTAATATAAGAATAATTGGCATAAAGGAGGGAAAAGAAGGTGAAACCAAAGGGATCAACAACCTCTTCAAAGAAGTAATAGCAGAACATTTTCTGAACATAGAGCAAGAGGTCGATACACATGTCCAGAAAACTTATAGAACTCACTTTAGACAAGATCAGAGTAAATGTTCCCCATGCCACATAATAGTCAAAATGACCAATGTAAAAGCCAAGGAGAGAATTTTTTTTTTTTTTTTTGGTGGTACTGGGGTTCCTGGAAGCCCTTCTACCTCCGGGCTACACTCCCAGACCTATTTTTACATTTTTTTTATTTGGAAACAGGGTCTCCTTAAGCCAGCCTGCGCAGCTGGCTTCGAACCTGCGCGATCTTCCTGTCTCTGCCTCCCAAGCGTGGGGATTACAAGTATGCGCCACCACGCCCGGCCCAAGGAGAGAATTTTAAAGGCAAAACAAAGCCAAGTGACATTCAGAGGAAAAGCAATTATAGTCACTTCAGACTTCCCAAACCAAGTCATGAAAGCCAGAAGGGCCTGGAGTAACATATTCTAAACTCTGAAAGAAAACAACTTGCAGCCAAAAATTTCCTACCCAGCAAAACTATCTTTCAAGTTAAATGGGGAAATAAGAAGCTTCCATGATAAACAGAAGCTGAAGGAATTTATGTCTTCAAAACCAGTACTAGAGAAAGTACTCAAAGAGATTAACTACAAAGAAGAAATAAGTAATATATGCCCCAACCAGAGAAACAATAATTTATATCCAGCAAACAACTAAGCAAAGAAGAACAAACAGAAATAAAATCTTAACATGTTACAAATTTAAACTCATCTCTCAATAATCACATGAATGTAAACGGCCTCAACTCCCCAATAAAAAGACATAAAGTGGCAAAATGGTTTAAAAAATAGAACCCATCTATTTGCTGCTTGCAAGAAACACACCTTACAAGTAAAGGTAGGAACAAATTTAGGTAAAGGGCTGGAGCAAGGTAATCCATTCCAATGGAACTCGAAGGCAAGCAGGAGTAGCAACTATGATATCAGACAAGTTAGACTTCAAACCCAAACTTATTAGAAGAGACAAAGAAGGTCATTTTTTACTGGTAAAAGGAATAATCCAGCAAGAGGAAATAACAATAATCAACATCTATTCCCCAAACATACGTGCAGCTACTTTCATAAAACAAACTCTTTGCGACATTAAGTCACACATAAATCCCAATATAATAATACTGGGAGACTTCAACACACCTCTTACAACATTAGACTGATCTTCCAGACAAAGGGTCAGTAAAGATGCCTCAGAACTAAAGAACACCATTAATCAAATGGACCTGTTGGACACATATAGAATATTTCATCCAACTACAGCGAAGTTCACATTTTTCTCAGATGCTCATGGAACCTTCTCCAAATCAATCATATCCCCGGCTACAAAGTGAGCACTAGCAAATTAAAAAATGTGACATACTTTCCTGTGTCTTTTCAGACCATAATGGAATGAAATTAGAAATCAACTATAAGAAGACCCAGAGAAACCACATAAATGTGTGGAGACTGAACACCACACTTCTGAATGAAGAATGAGTCATAAAAAGATGTAGGAGGTGAAATCAAGAAATTTATAGAAAAAAAACAAAAATAAAGATACAACGTATCAAAACTTCTGGGACACTGTGAAGGCAGTATTAAGAGGAAATTTTATAGCACTGAGTGCTTACATAAGAAAAACAGAAAATCACCAAACAAATAACTTAATGACACACCTCAAAGCCCTTGAAAAACAGGAGCAATCTAACTCCAAAGCCAGTAGAAGACAGGAAATTATTAAAATCAGAGCAGAAATTAACGAAGTAGAGAATTAAAAAATACAGAAAATCAATAAAACCAAAAGCTAGTTTCTTGAAAAAATTAACAAGATAGATAAAGCACTAGCCAACCTAACTAAGAAAAAGAGAGAATCAATCCAAATTATGAAGATAAGAGATGAAAAAGGAGATATTACTACTGACAGTGTGGAAACCCAAAGGATTGTCAGAAACTACTTTGAAAAACTATACTCCAACAAAATGGAAAATCTGGAGGAAATTGACAACTTTCTAGATAAATACAAGCTTCCTAAACTGAGTCAAGAAGATATAGAAAATTTAAACCAACCAATAGCAATCAAAGAGATTGAAACAGCAATAAAGAGCCTACCGTCAAAGAAAAGCCCAGGACCAGATGGTTTCCCAAATGAATTCTATAAAACCCTTATAGAAGAGCTAATCTCAATACTCCTCAATCTATTTCATGAAATAGAAAAAAATGGGACTCTCCCAAATACATTCTATGAAGCCAACATCACATTAATACCAAAACTGAATAAAGACAGTTCAAGGAAGGTAAACTACAGGCCTATATCTTTAATGAATTTGGACGCAAAACTGCTAAACAAAATACTAGCAACACACATTCAAAACCGCATCAAGAAAATCATACACCATGATCAGTTAGGGTTCATCCCAGGGATGCAAGGCTGGCTCAACATATAAAAATCAATCCATGTAATTCATTATATAAACAGAACTAAATACAAAAATCACATGATCATTTCAACAGATGTTGAAAAAGCATTTGATAAAATCTAACATCCATTTATGATAAAAGTACTGCAGAGAATCAGAATAGAAGAAACACATCTCAACATCATAAAGGCAATCTATAATAAGCCCACAGCCAACATCATATTCAATGGGGAAAAACTTTTGAGAATTCCCCTAAAAACAGGATCAAGATAAGGAATGTCCATTATCACTACTTCTTTCCAATATAGTACTTGATCCGGGCATGGTGGCGCATGCTTGTAATCCCCGCACTTGGGAGGCAGAGACAGGAGGATTTGCACAGTTTCGAAGCCAGCCTCGCTGGCATAAGAGATCCTGTTTCCAAATAAAATATAAAGTAGGTCTGGGAGTGTAGCCCCGAGGTATAAGGGTTCCATCCCCAGTACCACCAAAAATTAAAAAAAGAAACATAGCAGAAAAACTTCATGTCATTGGTCTTGGCAATGATTTAATGGATATGATTCCAAAAGCACAGGAAAAAAAAAGCAAAAATAAACAAGGGAGACTACATTAAATGAAAATGTTTCCTCACAGCAAACAATTAAAAATACAGTCCATGGAATGGGAAAAGATATTTGCAAACCACAAATCCAACAAAGGTTAATATCCAAAATACCGAAGGAAATCATATAACTACATACCCAAAAGAACAACAAAAGCACCCTCATTTAAAAACAGGCAAACCTCTACATTTTACAATGAAAACATATAAATGAAATGGACATGAAAAGGTGCCCAGCATCACTGATTGTCAACATCAGGGAAATGCAAATCAAAACCACAGTGAGATATCACCTCAAAGATATCAACCTGTTAGGATGGCTACTATGGAAAAGTACAAAGATAAAAAATGTTAGTGAGGATGTGGATAAAAAGGAATGCTTACCTATTGTTTGGGAAAATTAAAATTGGAAAAGCCATTATGGGAAACAATATGGAAGTTCATCCGCGAATTACACTTCCGAGTAGCTATCCAAAAGAAATAAAATCACTGTCTCACAGAGCTATTTGCATTCCCATGTTCATCGCAGCACTATTCACAGTACCAAGGTATGAACCAATGTAGATGGATGCATTCATCCATCCACAAATGAATGGATAAAGAAAATGTAGTGTACATATACAATGGAATATTGTTCAGCTTTAAAATAGAAAGTCTGTCATTTGCAACAGCACTGATGAACCTGTAATACAGTATGCTTAGTGCATAAGGCCAGATACAGAAAGACAAATACTGCATGATCTCACCTACATGTGGAATCTAAAAATGTTACACTCATGGAAACAGAGAGTAGAGGAATGATGGCCTGGGAGTGTGAGGTGGAGGAAAGATGTTGAGCAAAGGTTGAAATGTTTCAGGTGAACAACTGAGGGAAAGGAACCAGGTAGAGAAATGACCCCCAAAGAAATCATGAAATAATGAATGATCTTTAAAGACAAATGTGCCCTGATTGTACTGAAATATATTATAGCAGTTCAAAACTCAGTGATTAAGCCAGGGTTGGTGGCACTCTCCTAAAATCCCAGTATTTGGGAGACTGAGACTGGAGAATCACAGATTTGAGGCCAGCACAAGCAATTTATCAAGACCCTGTTTCAAAATATAAAAATAAGAAGGGCTTGATGTATAACTTGGGAGTAGAATACTTTTGGGTTTAGTCCCCAGTAACACACACACACACACACACACACACACACACACACACACACACACAGGCGCGCGTGCATGCGTGCGCGCATGCACGCATGCACAAACACACACACCCATGATTAAGAAGAGACCAATCATTTTTTGTTTTAAAGATATTTGTTAGAGGTACTTAGTTTCTGACCTAATACTAGCTTTTCCAATGCAGGGTACCGTTTGTACCTTTTCATCTATACTGAGAATTGTTATTAATACTTTATCAGAGAGTGGTCTATTTTACTCCTTAAATCTCTCGTTTTAAAAGAGTTCCTGCATTCTTGAGTGTATGCTTTTAAATTTATCATTTGGCTTCAATTCTTCCTATTATAGAAGCCATTGCTGGTTTTGTAATGAAAGGAATTGAAAATGTGATTTGATTAACAAATGTAGTTTCTGGTAAGGCCGATTTTATTTAAAGTAAATAAATTTAAATCACAGGTTGGAGAGACTTGATTTTATAGGACCATGAAATATTGCCATTGAAAGGGAAATTAGAGGTCATTGAGATCAACTTTCTATCTGACTCATGAATCAGATTATTAACTACAACATCCCTGACATTTTTCTTGGAAAAGTGCTTTCTTGTTGTTTGCTATAGCCTTAATGCAAGTTCTTCAACTCAGCAGTCAATGTAGGCTTCATTTTAGAAGGTACACACTAATACACTTTAAAGCAATGACTCATTTTTTACTCTTTTCAGATTAATTTTGCATCCACATAAGGAGACTAAATAATGAAATTTTTTATTTGCCAAAGCTAATTGAAGTACATACTTGTGAGGTTATTGGGAGGAAAGTAATCTACTATTCAGCAGGTTAATCATGCATATTGCTGAGGGTTTTTTTTCCCCCACCAGACTGTATTAAGAAAGAGAATTAAAATATTTTATGTTAGCAAAAACAACCAACTTATTATGGAATTTTTTTCTTTGCTGAAACATATATAATTATTTGAACAAGATGTAAATATAAACTCTCAAATTGTTTACCTAGGGATAAGTATGCATGTAGTAACAATAATTTAAAGAAAAATTAAGTCCGTTGCCATCCAAAAAACTAAAAATATTTTACATAAAGAACACAGTTTTAATCTTCAACTTCCTATTTGTTTGCACACATGAAAAGAAAGACTAATTTTTTTTCTATTTTTAATTTTTTTTCTCATTTAAAAATAAATTAGTCTAATGGGAGAAAATATTCCCATTTTTTCTGTGTAAGAAATTTTCTGGTATTAAACTTAGATCCATCACTATGGACATCTAAATCCAGATGTTTATAAGGTTTCTACCCCTTTGCCAGCATGTAATTTTGATGATAGGAGAATCTATAGATTCAAAATGTAGATTAGTGCTTGCCTAGGTGTGTGTGGGGAGGAGGGGTGGGATTAAATGGAAAATTACTGCTGATGGATACAAGGTTTCTTATTTCTTTGGGGGATGATGATAGTGTTCTAAAATTGTAGCACTAGTTTCATAAATTGGAATATACTAAACGATATTGAACTGTACATTTTATTATTTGTGGTACTGGAGATTGAACTCATGGGCATTCTACCTTTGAATTATACCACCATTCATTTTTTTATTTTATTTTATTGGTGCACTGTATTCATACATCATAATGGGATACAAACATTTGTAGACATACATGCACACATCGCCCAGTCAGCCCCCACCCGATCCCCACCCCATTCTCTCCCCATCCCTCCCTCCCATGCTTGGCTTAGTGGTTGACATCTAGTATTATAGCAATATCCAAAATTAAAAATGATAATCTCACATAACAGTTTCATTTGTCTGATGCCAAGCTTTTGATGATTTAAAGATAACATTTCAATATTTCTTTTTGCTTTCTTTATTACCAGAGCATATTTTTTTCTGTTTTTTTGGTGAAACTATCATATATTTATATATTTATTTTTCAGAAAAAAATCTATCCTAATATGGAATATGAATTCTAGATACCCAAAACGATCTTGCAGAAGAACAAAGCTAGCAGATATATATTTTCTGATTTCAAACCATATAAAGCTACAATAATTGAAACAGTGTAGTACTGTTCTAAAGGCAGATATATAAACCATTGGAGTTAAATACAAGCCTAGAGCTAAATTCTTCCCTATATTGTCAAGTTATTTTTGACAAGGTTTCCACGAACATTTGGTGGTGGAAATAATATTCTTTTAACTAAATATTGTTGAAAAATAATAATTACATGGAAAATAATAAAATTGGACCCTTACCTAATCCCACATACAAGTATTAACTCAAAATAGATAAAAGACCTAAATATAAATCTTAAGACTATAAACTTTTAGAAGAAAATCTGGGTCATAAAACTTCACAACATTGAAATTGGCAGTGATTTCTTGGATATGATTTCAATGGCACAGGCAACAGAAGAATATACAAACTCCCTAAAAAATAAAAAAAAATATTGTATATCCAAAGACAATGTAAACAGAGTTAACAGTTACTAATAGAATGGGATAAAATATTTCCAAATGCTATATCTGAAGGTATATTAATATCCCAACTAGAAATCCTAAAAATTAACAACAATAAAGGCAAACAATACCATTTAGAGATAGGTAAAAGACTAACATAAATAATGAATCTCCACAGATAACCAATCTTAGTTGTCTGTTGGATGGAAAATCTTGTTTCTCTGGTTCTGGTGTGTGTTACCTATTTCTTCTTTGTAGTTAATCTCTTTGAGTATTTTCTCTAGCGCTGGTTTTGAAGACATAAATTCCTTCAGTTTCTGTTTGTCATGGAAGCTTCGTATTTCTCCATCTAATTTGATAGAAAGTTTTGCTGGATAGGAAATTTTTGGCTGGAAGTTGTTTTCTTTCAGAGTTTGGAATATGTTACTCCAAGCCCTTCTGGCTCTCATGACTTGGTTTGGGAAGTCTGGAGTGATTCTAATTGGTTTGCCTCTGAATGTCACTTGGCCCTTTGTTTTTGTTGCCTTTAAGATTCTCTGCTTGGCTTCTACATTGGTCATTTTGACAATTATGTGGCGTGGGGATCCTCTTCTCCGATCCTGTCTAAAGGGAGTTCTATAAGTTTCCTGGACCTGTGTATCAACCTCTTGCTCTATGTTTGGAAAATTTTCTGCTATTACTTCCTTGAAGAGATTGTTGATCCCTTTGGTTTCACTTTCTTTTCCCTCCTCTATTCCAATTATTCTTAGGTTAGCTCTCTTAAGATGGGCCCATATTTCTTCAATGTCAGATTCCTGCTGTTGGATATTTTTTTCTAGATTAGAAACTATGCGTTCATTTTTGGATTGCTCATCTTCTAAGAGCGAGATTCTGTTCTCCATGTGTTCTAATCGGTTGTTTGTGCTTTGAATTGAGGCCTTTACTTCATTAATTGCATCCTTTATCTCTTTTTGGCTCTCTCTGAGTTCTTTTCGAAGCACCTCTATTATTTCTACAGTTATTTTCCTGATTTGATCTTCTAGAAATCTCTGATTTTCTGTTTTATCAGGTTCTGATGTTGTGGGGTTGTGGGCGGTATTCATTGCTCCAGTATTATTCCTCTTTCCCATGATTTCGGATGCTTGTGCCTTCTCTGGGTTCTTCCCTTGGGTCACTATGACTTCACTTAAGGTGTTCTGGATCTCGAGTCAGTAGTATCTCAGACCCCACTACTCCTTTACTGGGTTTTATCACAGAGTCTCCGACCCAGGGAGTCAATAGAGGCTGTTTTAAACTATGGGGGGTGCCAGGTTGCACGTTCTCCTATGGTGTGATATCTCTGCCACCACCACTCCCTCACTGGGTACAGTGAGGTACAGTACTGGGATTTCTCCTCTGTGGCCCGCAATTTGACTCACTGTTCTTGAGTACGCAGATGTAGCTGTACTGGATTCGGCGAATTCACTGCTGCTGCCGCCGCTGGTGGCAATATGGTGCCGTGGCCACGCCCTCGGCCATGAGGCTGGCGTATTTTTTCTTCTCTGGTTTTGATTTCCACTCTGAATCCCTGCAGCGTGTGCTGAGCTCAGCCACTGGGAGCTTTAAATGCTGTCTGTGCCGAAAGATCCCGCCTGGCTGTTCCGCATCGGCTCACCTGGGCTTGCTGTAGCTGTCCGCTGAGTTCGCCGCTGCCGCCGGCAGTATGGCGCTGCTGCCGCGTCCTCGGGCGCGTGTGTCTCCTCTGTGGCCCTGAGCTCTGTTCTCAGTCCGCTTTCTCTCTGGAGCCTGGTGGTTTTTTTGTTTTTCTGGTGATGGTGTTTTCTGGCTATGAAAGGCGCTGGTTTTGTGGTAATGGAGATTGGTTGTTAGCAGGGCTCTTAAGCCCCGCTTTTCTCGGTTGCCATCTTCCCGGAAGTCCCACCATTCATTTTTATTTTTATTGTGCTTTGAAACAGGATCTCACTAGGTTGCCAAAAATCTCACTACGTTGTTGAGGCTGTCTTCCAAACTGAGATCCTCCTGTTTCAGCCTCCCAAGTACTGGGATTACAGGCATGTACTGTCACTCCCAGCTAAATTGTACAATTTTAAATGGTGGCCAGGTGCAGTGGCCCACATCTGTATTCCCAGCTAATTCAGAGGCTGAGGGCAGGAGGATCAAAAGTTTGAGGCCAGCTTTGGCAAATTAGTGGAACTATGTCTCAAAATAAATGAATAAAAAAGGGGAGATCTGGGGTTGTATTTCAGTGGTAGAGTTTCTGGATTCAATTGCCAGTATTGCAAAATAAAAAAATAAAAATAAACAAAATGGTGATTTTTTTGGTATGTGAATTACAGCTAAACAAAGATGCTATTTTTAATGAGTGGGTAGTGGGGATTAAACCCAGCAGCATTCTACCTCTGAGCTACACACCCAAGCCCCCCTTTTGGTACTGGGAATTGAATCCAGGGGTGTTCTACCTCTGAGCTACACTCCCAGCCCTATTTATTTATTTATTTATTTATTTGTTTTAACTGGGCCTCACTGAGTTGCTGAGGGCTTTGCTAAGTGGTTAGGTTGACCTCAAACCCATGATCTTCCTGTCTTAGCCTCCCAAGTACTGGGATTACAGGTACCATCATGACCAGCACCCCCAGCACCTTTTATCTTTTATTCAAAATAAAAAACTTAAATATGGCTCAGAATGTAGCTCAGACGTAGAATGCCCTTAGTAACACACACACACACACACACACACACACACACACACTCACACACACACACACACAAGGAACAAAAGCATAATCAACTGAAAGCCTAGAAGGGAGTTACTGAAAATTTCTGGGGTGATTGGAGGCAGCTAAGACTAGGTGATTCTTTGAAATGATGGAAAGAGAAAGAATATTCTAGATGTAATGGCTTGAATTTAGAATGTTCCCCTAGCCCTCACGGAAACAAGGTAGCAATGTTGGAAGCCTGGCTTGGTTGCTAAGGAGGAGCACCTGGGGGTGTGGCGTTGGGGATTTTGTATGGTTCTCTCCTCACTCTGCTCTCTCTGCTTCTGGCCTCCACATGTAAACAGAGCCTTGAGATCTCCCTCCCTCTACTTTCTGCCACCATGCCCTGAGCTCTGTTAACCCCAGTCTCATGCGGACTGAACCCCAAATCTCCAAGGAAACTGTGCGCAAACAAATCTTCCTTCTTTAAGTTGTGTGGCCAATATTTTTGGATTATAGCAGTGAAATATTCATGGAAAAACTAGACTTGGCAAGGTACTATTCCACAAAATAAATTACTGGGAAGGGATTAGAATATCAGAACCTAATTCTTTCCACGCATTGCTATGAAATGTATTCACAAGCACAGATCTCTCCACTGATGTGTATCCTTCATCATTCTCTATTGGCACTGCCACCATGGCTGCCACCATTGCCATTGTTAACCAAGGATGGTGCTCCCACCAGAAGTTGATGTTGATGGCTCTATTATCTGCACCATGGATCTTCTTTTGAGCCAGGCTATGCCTTCATTTTTAGGCTGCATTTAAAAGGAATGTTCCCAAAGCAGGGCTGCCTCTTGCTTCTTATATATCTGTCTGGATTTGGTGAAAGAACTCTCATCATTTCTCTTTCTGTCACATTCTTTATCAAACTCATGCTTGAATGTACCAAGATTTGGATCAATGAACAAACTGATATATAGACACTGCAAGTGATGTTCTGTTGAGTTTTATCATTCTCTTGCATGCTACTCGCTGCTGTTTATCCAACCTTTCCGGCCTCCACTCTGTCTTTCCTTATGGGATTCCTTCACAGAAGCCTTCTCAATCCCTCATCTGAAAATATTCCTTACAAGACCATCCCATCAGTCTTCTGGATATATCTGAATCCTATGCTAAACAGGACTTCCCTGTTTTATCATCTAACTGACTTGATATTTATTCACTCAACTATATCTTACTTACTTAGCACCTAACATATACCAAACCCTATTCTAGGCACTGAAAATGAACACAATGCAATCTCTGCCCTCATGGAACTTCTGTCTTCAGTGGGATAGATAACAAACTAGAAAATACATAATTTACTATTTAATTGGCTGTGGTGCAAGAAGTGATAGGAGGACCCAACTATAGCTAAAAAGATAGTTTTCTTGAGGAAGTGACATTTCAGCTGTGGACTGTGAGGGAGTTAATCAGGTGATGGGGGTTGAAGAAGAAAGATGAGCTTTTCAGACAGAGTGAAAGTACTCTTTCCTTCATTCATTCCTTCATTCAGTAAACATTTATTAATTATCCTCTGCATCAGAAAGTGTTCTAGGCAATGAGGTGGTAGCAGTGAAAAAAACTATATTCTCATGTTGCTTACATTTTAATGGGGGAAAGACAAAAAAGAACAAATATGTAAATGGTATGTGAGGTATTAAGTGCCATAGAGATTTTTTTAAAGGGATGAATGATGATAGAGGTTGCTGATGATGGTTATGGGGGCATGCAGTTTGCAAAGACCTAAGGCAGTGGAGTTCCTACTACTTTCCAGGAATTGAAGCTTAGGCAAACATGGCTGTGGGGCTGGGAGTGGACACCTGTCCTGTTTCTGTTATTTTACTATTTTCTATTTATATAGCACTTTGTTTTCATGCACATCATTTCACACACTGCCCAGTCTTTCCCAGTTCTTACCAACACAGCACAGTTGGCCCTTCTTCATCAAAAGCTATTGATTCAACTTGTTGTGGGGACAGTTTCCATGAGAGCACACGCTTAACTTTACACTACAAGTCAATGAAAAATTAGAGAATTAGGATTCTCTTTACAGAAGTGTCTTTTTAGTTAACATTGCTGGGCTGCAAATGTGTTTGTGGAAATTAATATCTTAGAGCGTTAAATTCTATCTGATGAGGTCAAATGCTATCTGATTAGTGAAATCATTTTGCAGAAGAGCCAAGTGTACAAAAGGAGAGAATTTTGATGTCTGTGAAAAGGCAGTGTTCATGGACTTGTGCAAAACAGGGAAACAGTGTGTCTGGCTTTCATAGGAAGTGATATGTAGCTGAGTGTTCACAAGCCATGTCTCCTGTAACAAAACCCCATCCAGCATGTTTGCTGAGAATGAGTCTGAACTGCATTTCCAGAATAAGTTCCTGACATACCTGACACCTTGTGTGGCATTCAAGAAAAAGCACCCAGAAATAGTGTAGGTAACTGGCTTTAAAATAGTGGAAGAGGGGCAGGTGTGGTGGTGCATGCTTGTAATCCCGGCATTCAGAAGGCTGAGATCACAGGATCACGGTTCCTGGACAGCCTCAGCTATTTAGCGAGGCCCAGACTAAAAAAAAAATAGCACTGGGGCGTAGCTCGGTGGTAGAATGCCCCCTGAGTTCCATCCCCAGTACTGCACAACAAACAAACAAACAAACAAACAAACAAAAAATAGAGGAAGTGGAGGAGACATTATAGTTACTCAGCAAACACCTTTTAGCCTGGCTCCATCACTTGCTACCCATATCATTTGCTACTCATATGATATTAAACAGTTCTTTTAATTTTTTTCTTTTCTTTTATGATACTGGTATTAAACCCAAGGATAGTCTACCTCCAAGCTATACCCCAGTTCTTTTTTTTTCTTTGTTGGCACTAGGGATTGAACCTGGAGGCATTGTAGCTCAGAGCTATACCCCCCCAGTTCTTTCTTTCCTATTTTTTTTTTTTTTTGGTACTGGGAATTGAACCCAGGGATATTCTACCTCCAAAGTATACCCCCTAGCCTTTTTTACTTATTGTTTTTGAATCAGGATCTCAGTAGGTTGTTCAGAGTCTCGCTTCACTGTCATAGCCTCCCAAGTGCTGGGATACAGCTTGAACACTTCTGAGCCTCAGTTTTCTCATGTGTAAGGTGGGAATAGGAATACACATTTCACAGGGTGCAGCAGAAAATTGACAGTGAATTTAGGAATTAATGCCGGATAACAATAGCTAATTTTCATTGAGCTGATACTACCTACCACCTACCAGATACAGTATTTTTTTCTTTCTTTCTTTCTTTTTTTTTTTTTTTTTTGCGGGTCTGGGGATGGAACTTAGGGGCATTTGACCTCTGAGCTACATCCCCTGACCTATTTTTTTAATTCTTTATTTTGAAACAGGGTCTCACTAAGTTGCAGAGAGCCTCACTAAGTACCTGAGGCTGTCTGAGAACCGCGATCCTCCAGTTTCAGCCTCCGGAGTGCTGGGATTACAAATGTGCGCCACCACGCCTGGCTCCAGATACAGTTTTAAGCATACGTTAATTCATTTAATCTTCACAAAAACTTGAATGAATTATATACAATTATTAACACTCCCACTTTATAGATGGGAAAACTGGGACTTAAAAATTTAGGTAACTTACTCAAGGTCACACAATGCGAGTCAGAGCTAATATTATTTATTAACTCATTCATTCACTCATTCATTCATTTCTTTTTGGCACTGGGGTTTGAACCCAAGGACATTCCACATCTAAGCTATATTACCAACCCTTTTTTTTTTTTTTTGGTGGTACTGAGGTTCCTGGAAGACCTTCTACCTCTGGACTACACTCCCAGACCTATTTTATACTTTTTTTATTTTTGGAAACAGGGTCTCTTAGCCAGAGCGGCTGACTTCGAACCTGCGCAATCCTCCTGTCTCCGCCTCCCAAGCGTGGGGATTACAAGCGTGCGCCACCACGCCCAGCTACCAACCCTTTTTTTACTTTTTGTTTTGGAACGGGATCTCACTAAGTTGTGGACTCACTAAACTACTGATGCTGAACTCAAACCTGCAGTTCATCTGTTTCAGTCTCCCAAATACTAGGATCATGGGAATACCTCACTGAGAGCTAGGATTAAAATGTCAGAAGTCATGCTCTTAACTCTCAAACTACACTGGCTAGATAGCAATTTAAAGTGGGGAGGAAGTCGATTTCCTTGAGAGAATATGGAATCTAGCTAGTAAATGGGCAGAAATAGGAACAAAGCAAGGTCTTACATTAAAGTCTATGCTTTTTCCCTCACTACACAGCCTTCTGGCAGAATAGTAATAATAGTAGCTATTGTTTGTTGACTGCCAGTTTTCTAAGCACTTTATTATGATACCACTAGTCTTCATAAGCTAGATAATCCTACATGGTAGATATTATCCTCACTTGACATATATAGAAAATGGGCCCCAGAAAGTTGTTCTTTGTCTAGCATTACACATCTCAGGTTTTGAATCCATATCTGCCTCACACCACAGCCTGTGTCTATTGCATCTTGCTAACAATCTTGGACAGTTTAAGGAGCACAGGTGTTTGTTAGTATTGTGTATGTGAGAGAGTGACTAGAAGCATCAGCTGTATGCTCTGAGGAATTTAGCCAGTATTATCTCATAGGACAATAGTGTCAATTAGCTTTCATCTTTGAACTCATACTATGTCCACCATGTGATTTAAAGTGACATATCTGCCTCTTTGTAGCATCCCCTCTTCTCTCTTCCTCCCATCACTCCCTCCTTGGCTCTTTTTTCTTTTCTCCTCATAGTGTCCCTTTTTTTCTCTCTTCCTGTTTCTTCCTCCAAAATTGGCCCATCTCTAGGGCCGTGTGAGTTCAGGCAGGAGGATATTGGGGCATCTTCTGTGGGACAAGTTGCCTTCAGGGTCACATCAACCCTGGAAGTGAATAAATCTCTTGTAGAGACAGTGGTCATGGTCAGGGTGGTTTCATATTGAATGAGGAGCCTGGCAATTGGCCCAGCCTCAGCAGGTTTTTGATTAACTTGTTGACTGAGCCAAGCTTAAATAAGAACTCACTTTTCTTTGGAGACGTCCCTTAGGAGCAGTCATCTGTGGGGCCATGGCTATTGTAAATATGAGCATGAAATCTGAAGCTCATTCACTTAGAAGTTTTATTCTTCAAAGGTAAGTATCTGGAGAATGGAGAGACAAAGAGAAGAAAGCAAGATCTCTATCCTCAAGGAGCTAGAAAACTTCAGTCCCACATGGAAGCAGAAACATGACCAAATATTCATCATACATGAAGATAAGCACTTTAATAGAGACTTATACTATACAAGGTAGCATTAGAGCCCAGTGGAAACAGACACTCATTCTTCTTGGGAGTGTAGACAGTCACAGGAGAGCTTCAGCGAGGAAGCAGCATTCAAGCTGAGCCTTGGCAGACGAGCAGCAGATCACAAGAGGAAGGAAGGGCATTCCAGGTAGACCAAAGAACTTGTATAAAGGCACAGTCATGAAAGAGCATGCAGCTTGTGGAACCACAAATAATTCATTATTTCTGGTAAAGGCTCAACTCCATGACTTACCTACTGTGTGACTGGGGACGGGTCACTTGTCCCTTTTGGCTTGCTTCCTCTTCTATTAAGTGATGCTGCTGCTGATTATTATTATTACCATTGTTTTATCCACATTATACATCTCATTAAAACTGTATGAGGAGCACATGAACATGGAATTCCAGCATTGTGAGGTGTGGATTTCTCTATTCTCTCTCTCTCTCTCTCTCTCTCTCTCTCTCTCTCTCTCTCTCTCTCTCCCTCCCTCCCTCTCTCCCTCTCCCTCTCCCTCTCCCTCTCCCTCTCTCTCCTTCTCTCTCTCTCTCTCCCTCTCTCTCCTTCTCTCTCTCTCTCTCCCTCTCTCTCCTTCTCTCTCTCTCTCTCCCTTTCTCTCCTTCTCTCTCTCTCTCCCTCTCTCTCCTTCTCCCTCTCTCTCCCTATCTCTCTCCCTCTCTCTCCCTCTCTCTCTCTCTCTCTCTCTCTCTCTCTCTCTCTCTCTGTTACTGGGGATTGAACCCAGATCTCTGAGCTACACTCCCCAGCTCAATTTTTAATTTTTTCTGTGGTACTTGGGGTGGAACCCAGGGGCTTTTCTAACTCCAGGCTCTACTCCCAGACCTATTTTCTATTTTATTTGGAGACAGGGTCTCACTAAGTTGCTGAGAGCCTCACTCAGTAGCTGAGGCTGGATTCGAACCTGCGTGATCCTCCTGTCTCAGCCTACCAAGCGCAGGGATTACGAGCATGCGCCACCACGCCTGGCTCAATTTTTTTTTTTTTTGGTGGTACTGGGGTTCCTGGAAGCCCTTCTACTTCTGGGCTATACTCCCAGACCTATTTTCTATTTTATTTGGAAACAGGGTCTCACTAAGTTGCTGAGAGCCTCACTCAGTAGGTGAGGCAGGCTTCAAACCTGCGCCATCTTGCGGGGCGTGGTGGCACACGCTTGTAATCCCCGCGCTTGGTAGGCAGAGACAGGAGGATCGCTCTGGTTCGAAGCCAGCATAGGAGACCTGTTTCCAAAAATAAAAAAATGTATAAAATAGGTCTGGGAGTGTAGCTCGAAGGTAGAAGGGCTTCCAGAAACCCCAGTACCACCAAAAAAATACACACACACACACAAAAAAAAAAAAGAAAGAAAAAAAAACCTGCTCCATCCTCCTGTCTCTGCCTCCCAAGCGCGGGGTTTACAAGCATGCACCACCATGCCTGGCTCAATTTTTAATTTTGAAACAGTGTCTCACTAAATTGCTGAAGCTGGCCTCAAGCCCGTGATCCTTCTATCTCATTCTTCCAAATACTGGGATCACAGGCATGCAGCACCTCACCTGGCTTTTTCCCACTCTTTAAAGGTTATGTGAGTGTAGGCATAATATAACTTTATAAATTGTAAAGCACCATACACATGTGCACTGGTAATATCATTAAGTCTCCTGGGCCCAAATCAAAGCACTACAGGAAAGCTCGAGAGTCTCATTTTTAGTCTCTTGGCTCCAACTCCTCCCTACTTAGCTTGGTGCTAGAACTCTTTGCTCTATCCCTTCCCTTCCCCCCAACCATGACTTCTTTTCTTCAGTTTGTGTTGGAGAATATGTAAGCAAGACTATTTCCCCATTTACCCAACCACTCTATACTTGTTTTCTTATCTATTCACCGCAAATGAGGACATATATCCTCTAACTTTCCCCTCCTCACTCCTATACTCTCCCACTTCATTCTGGGAATTTCAGGCAGCTTTTAACTTTCTCATTCAAGCATCTTAATTTCAGTATCTGGAATCTGTGTTGGAAGGTCCACAGTACTATTCATAGTATCTCCTAGGGTTTTTTTTTTTTTTGAGGGGGTGGTAATGTGTGTCTGGGGACATCCTGCAAATAGACCTCCTGGTGGTTTGCCTTAACCTTCCAGGGTTTCAATATAGAATAGAGGGTTGGGTTACTATTGTGTTTAAAGGATTGGTGGTTAGAATTCTATAAACAGGCATATTTTATCCTGATTCATGAAGTGAGCATGTAGTATGTGCCTGAAAGAGGTAAGAAAGGATTCTCCTCAAAGATTTTTTCCAGCTACTCCTCTGATAGAAGACTAATATCTAGAATATACACATTATGTAAAAGACTTAACACTAAATAAACAAATAACCCAATCAAGAAATGGGCAATTAAACTAAATAGACACTTCACAAAAGAAAAGATATAAATGGCTAATAAATACATAAAAATATTCAACATCCTTAGCAGTCAGGGAGATGAAAATCAATATTACACTGAGATTCCATCCAAACTGAAATCAGAATGACCATCAACAAGAAGTTAAACAAGTCGAGCATGGTGGCACATGCTTGTAATCCCAGCATTTGAGAGGCTGAGACAGGAGGATCTTGGTTCAAGGACAGCCTCAGCTACTTAGTGAGGCCCTTTGCAACTCAGTGAGACTCGGTTTCAAAATAAAGAATAAAAAATAGGGCTGGGGGTATAGCTCGGAGGTAGAATGCCCCTGGGTTTCATCCCTAGTATCACACACACAAAAACGAAGTCAAACAACAATAAATGCTGGCAAGGATGTGGGGAAATAGGAATTCTTCTACACTGTTGGTGGGATTGAAAATTAGCATAGCTGCTTTAGAGATCAGTGTTGAGATTCCTCAGAAAATTGGGAATGGATCCACCATGTGATCTGGCTATACCATTCCTGGGTATCATTCCAAAGGGACTGAAATCAGAATATTATAGTGATACATGCATATCCATGGTTATAGTGGCACAATTCACAATAGCTAAATTAGGGAGCCACTGAAGAAATTGGAAGTATGAAATACCAAAAGGGAATTCCCTGTAATTTAACAAAGCTGAAGACACTTATTGGTTTCTCTGAGCAGATAGCCACAGTACCTATGTGTTGATTCCACATTTCCTAGATGCCAATAGGTTGGTTTGCATGTAGTCAAAAGAGTGATCAGGGAGCATTTGTTCGAGATGAGTGGGAGCATCTCTTCCGGTATTGTGCTGCATTCACTCTTTTGACATACACTTGCATTCTGGACATGAGCTTTTTAGGATGCATTTTTTTGTGTATTCCCAAGTGCAGCATTCTTAGGGATTTGGCTTGAATGCTTATGTGGATGGATCTGGAAAGCTAGTTCAGGAAAGGTCAGATCTAAAAACCAGCCAGAGGTTCTGCTTCCTTCCTAAAGTAATATCCTGCTCTTTTTTATCTGTATAATTTATTCCATGGTCCCAGTCATTCTCCACATTATACCACCAGCAGCTATTAACAGGGTAAAAGGAGAATATTATAAGAACTTTTAGTGTAGATAGAAGGAAATTCACACCTTCTCCATGAAACACTTAGGAAAGTCTTCTTGTAGGAAGTAGGATTTCAGAAGTCTTCAGAATACCTGAATGAACAGGCATATAGTGGCAATTGCCAAGTGTTCATACACCCAAGCTCACAAACTTCTCAGGAATTTTCTGTGAGATAGAGTTTATTGCTGTTGGCACCTTTTTACAGATAAGGAGACTGTAGCTTTGAGAAGACTCACTGTCCATGATCACATTAGTAAGAGTATGTTTGATTCCAAGTATAGTGCTTTTCAACTTACAGTACAGCTAGTCCTCCTTTTCTTTACCAGGAAATGTGGGATAAAGGGGTATGGGGGTTCTGAAGTACTGGGTTTTTATATGAAGAAGAGTAATTTGAAGTCCTTTCTTCAAAGGAACAGAAGTTATCATGTCCAAGAAGCCCTGGACCAAACATTTCTAGAGTTACTTGAGATCAGTCTGTGTCTTCTCACTTTGGGATTACTTTTCAAACTAGGAGACTAGATTGCTATTCCCATCCATGCACATGTGGTACTACTAATACCTCCCATTCTGAAAAAGGCCTGTGTGTCTATGTTCGAGAGAGTATATACTGGGTAGGATGCTCTGGCAAGGACTAACTTGGGGAAGCCCAAAACCCACATCACACACTCACACATTCTTCAATGAACCTTAGGGCCATGCAGGAGGACAGTTGTGTGATGTTTGAAGATACCGAATGGTCTCTGTCCATGGTCCTGTCCTGCTCCTGTACATATTTCCTCACCACCCTTAGCCTTGCCCTCACTCGTTCAGTGCTGCCAGGCCACACACACCTTTGGTGGGTGGCTGACCTGTGTGGTGGGGCCCTGTGTACTACTGTTTGGTTCTACTTTATTTGGAGCTTATCCAGTGGCCATTGACAACTGAAGCTAGAATTGCAGAAGGCTCACCCCAAGAGGGCAAGTTTCAAGTAGTGGCAGAACAGTCCTTCCTCAGGCGGGTTTTGAACACAGCAGCCAAAGCACCTAAGCATGCTGGCCAAAAGAGTGCAGGGTACCCCAAACACTCTGGAATAATGCACGCACTTTGTTAATCTGGCCTCAGTTTGTGAGTCCTGCTGTTGCCCCTTCACAACAATTTAATTCCACCTGCATAGGATAGTGAGCTCAACTGAATGATTTTTTTAAAGTTTGTTTGTGATAAGGCTTCAGGGAAGCAGGAGGCAGGGCGATGTCTGCAGTGGACTACTTTGTTTGAATAGGTTATCATGAACAGATGACATGATGTGTGTGAAAATATATCACAAAATCATAACTGTTCATCATGTCTCTCATCTGAATGCTAAGAGGCACTGCTTCAGGTAGTATGGAGCTAATGTGTGGTCATGACCTTTCTTTTCCACATTTATGAAGCAAGGATTAAGAATTAAGGACAAACTGGGCGTGATAGCATATGCTTGTAATCCCAGCATTTGGGAGGCTGAGGCAGGATGATTGTGGTTTGCGGACAGTCTCAGCTACTACTTAGTGAGGCCCTTTGCAACTCAGTGAGACCCTGTTTCAAAATAAAGAATTAAACATAGGGCTGGAGGTGTAGTTTGGAGGTAGAATGCCCCTGGGTTCCATCCCCAGTATCAAAAAAAAAAAAAAATTAAGAGTAAAATAACCTAGGATTCCAAATCTTACCCTGTCATGCTTTACTTAGCTCTTCAAATTGTTCTTGCTCCCTGGAGAAAGCCCTTGGCTTTAACCATGCTGGAAACGTCACTGGTTCCCCAATGTTGCGTTCACCAGTACTTCTCCAGCTCAGGCTCTTCCCCATGTTTGGTGTGCTCTTTTCCTTGCTTTCTAGCACAGTCCTTGTCTCCCAGGGCCATCACATCTACTGCATGTCCAAGGACCTCCAAATTCCTTTGATTATTTTCAGCTATCACTGAGCCTGAGAGTGTGTTTTTCTGTGTTTCTATCTTCCTATTAGATTATAGGCCTCTTTGAAGAAAAAGTGTGTCATTGTCTCTTTCTCCAATTAAGACCTAATACATAGCCCAAACCAAATGCTACCCAAATAACTCATAGGATGGGGATCCCCTTACCCCTCTAAGGGCTGCTAAAAATGAAAAAATGAAACCCCTGTCTATTGTAAGGAGGGCACAAGCTATACTTTTCTAATCGTGAGCAGGACAAAGGAGGGAAATATTGAGGTGCCTTGTCAGTTCCATTATACTTAATGGGAGTCCCCAGAATGCTAGTTGCTGCCCCTCAAACAAAAGGAACAGCTGATACTCTTTTCAATTCATTGACCCCTCAAATCTGGACCCCTCTGAGTTCCTTTTGCCCATTCTTTGAAATTCACCAGAGAAAAGTACCATAAAGTCTCAGCCAGGGGCTATTATAATGATTACTATATAGTCTTTGGGCAAAATAATGGTACATTATGTGAAAATAATATAGTAGTTTCCTTCCTTATATATGCATATGATACCATACTAGTGTTATTTTTAATTCACCTTTTTTAATCTCTCTGGGAAAAGATAGAATATAAATGTGGGCTGAAATACATCCTGCATCTTGTCTTAGTGTGGTGGAAAGACTGTTTTGGGGTCCATCTCCAAGGTGCTAATACCGCTTATTGGGGTGTTGCAGGCTTGTTAGGGAAGTGATATGGCCGGTTCAAAACTACAATATGCTTAGCTCTTGGTTGGCATTTTGAAAGGCTGTGGAAATATCAGAATAACAGTTCCAGAGACTAGGAATGATCCAGGCATGTAATGTGATAGTAATAGAGGGGTTAAATGGTTTTCCCAAAGAGAAACTCTTGTAAACTCTCTCTCTCTGTGTGCGTGTGCGTGTGCGTGTGTGTGCGTGTGTGTGTGTGTGTGTGTGTGTGTGTTACTGGGAATGGAGCCCAGGGGGATTCTACCTCAGAGCTACACCTCCAGCCCTATTTTTAATTTTGAAACAAGGTCTCACTAATTTGCAGAGGGCCTCACTAAGCAGTTGAGGCTGCAAACCTGTGATCCCTCTGTCTCAGTCTCCCAAGTACTGGGATTACAAGCATGCACCACCACACCTGGCTTCAATAAACTCTTAATTTTTGTAAACAATATATGCTGGCCAGTGAACAAATAGATTATGTTCTCTATATCCCTAATTTCTCCATATAGAGAAACTGATGTTCAGAAATATTTGGTGGTTTGATGAATATCAATCTGTTAAGGACAGAATTAAGGTAAAGCCCAAGATTTGAGGTCCTAGACTCATTCCTTCATTACCCCAATTCACCCTAATGGACATGCTACTGATAGCTGTTAAGTATCAGGGGCCAATTGTTCCCAAATGGCACTTTCTTGCATTAAAATCATTTTCTCCTTTTATATCTGCTTTATAGGGAAGATTACTCTATGAGACATCTTGGTTACCTTTTTAGTTAAAAACACAAAAATAAAATACCCCCAAAACCATAAAAAGGGATGATAGGAGCCAGGTATAGTGGCGCATACCTGTAATCTCAGTACTTGGGAGGCTGAGATAGGAGGATAGCAAGTTCAAGGTCAGCCTGAGCAACTCAGTGAGATCCTCAGCAACCTAGTGAGACCATATTTCAAAATAAAAACTTAAAAGTGTTAGGGGTATAACTTGGGAGGTGGAATGCCCTTGCTTTTAATCCATAGTAGCCCCCCCCACACACACACAGAAAAAAAGAATGAATAAGAGCTTAGACTGGCTCTAGAGAAAGAAAATAATGTGGTAAAAATCAATGCTTTTCTATTGAGTTTCTTCATTGTGCCGGGCACTGTGATCTGACATGGGTACCAAAACTGAAAGTATCTGCTGTCCCACATATATGTAAACAGTTTAAAAGGGGAAGAAGACATATAAGTAGACAGTGTCTATCTCACATGCTAAGTATAGGGATTAAAATAAAATACAGGTGGTATAGGGCATGGAGGAGAACACCTAGCCTGGTCTAAAGGTAGAGCTGGAGATCAGAAGTTTCTTGAAATAACTACAATTAATATTAATGCCTGGCCCATTGAAAGCATTCAATAAAACTTAGCTATTAGCTGAGTGTGGTGTCACAGACCTATAATTCCTGAACTTTGGAGGCTTATTTTTATTTTTTATTTTTAAAATAAAAAAATAAAAAGGGCTGGGGGGTGTGCTTTAGTGGTATAGTGCCCCTGGGTTCAATCCCTTAGTACCCCAACAAAAGTTAGCTATTACTACTATGACAACTATGATATTGTCCCTGCTCTTAAAGACTCACAGTCTAGAACAGGAGAGAACACACATTAATAACTATAATCACATGCAATTCATGCTATCATGGTCTGTTGGAGAAGACATACATGGATATCAGCTCACCTTCTGTGAAGGCAGCCTACATTCCAAGCACTTGTCTAAGGGAATATATATATATATATATATATATATATAATATTTTTTCTTATATTAATTATATATTCCTTCAACTAGTTCTCACAATAACCCTTTATTTAATCCCATTTTCTTCAATTATAAGTGAGGAAACCAAGGTACAGAGAGCTAAAATATTTTGCCTAAAGCCACACAGCCAATGGATTAGTTAAGTAACCATGAATGAAAAAGAAGAAAAAGTAATCCTTGACATCTGAAAGATGGCTTGACAGTCACAGGTAATTCATGTTGTTCTCCTGTTGGACATTAATAATTTTACAAAAACCTGACATACATAAGACAAAGTTATTTCATCACAAAACAAGGCCACTTCACAATTTTGTCTAAGCACAGACAAAAACAAGGTCACGATGTCACCAATTAAAGCCTTATACCCACTTTAGCCTGCCTTCCTTAAAGATGAGATTTATTAAGATACCCATTTATAGAATTGCCCTTACTTTCTGACAGTATTCAATATAGAATGAACCCTCACTTACATAGACCCTCCCCCAAATTACTAATCAAAGCCCAAATCCTATAATAAATCATTTTTACTATCCTTTTACTGCGATACCCATGGTTATCTATTATATTCGATTGCTTGAGCTGCCATAACAAAATACCACTGACAGCAATTTATTTTCTTGCAGTTCTGGAGGTTTTAAGTCCAAAATCAAGGTATTGGCAGGTTTGGTTTCTCTTGAGGTATCTCCTTGGTTTGCAATCTGTGGCCTTCTAATTTCATCCCACTTGGTCTTTTTTCTGTGTGTATGCTCCTGGTATTTCTGCTTATCCAAATTTCCTTTTCTAAAGGGCACTAGTTAGATTAGATTGGGCTCCACCAATCACGTCTTTATCTGCTCTGTCTCCACATACAGTCACATCCTGAGGTAGTGGGGGTTAGAGCTTCAACGTATAAATTTAAGGGGAGCACAATGTATCCATAGGTGAACCAATGGGAAGCTCACATTTTCAACTACAGGTGTGTGCTCTTGGTAGACTTTGGCCGGTATTGATATGAATTATAACTGATAACTGATACAGCTTAAGTAACTTTATAAAGGAAGAATAGCATATGTGGTTAATAGAGATGAAAATAACAGGCTTTTGAATAGTGGGAAAAGAGCAATTCATCCTGGCCACTGAGATCCACTGAGATTATGGCATTTTACACATTTAATCTTTGTTTTTGCTTTTGAAGATAGAGGCCAAATTTTAGTTTTCTTCTTATTTATCTCAAGGCCTGAAAGAAGCAAGTGTATTTACACAGTTCCTGTTAGGTGCAAGGTAAATAAGACATCATGCATCTTCTCAAGATATGTATATCTAACTTCTCTATGGCTCGATTTCCCTACCTGTGAAATGGGGTAGCAAAATTGTGTTTGTGGCAAGGATCCAAGAAAAATAATTCATGTAAGTTGCTTAGCACAGTGTCTGACACGTACTCAGGATTCCCTAAGTGTTGATTTCTCAAAGATGAGCTACTATTTATGGGTGAATTCCAGAAATATAAAAGGAGAGGGGAGTAGAGCAAGTGTTCCAAGTAAATGGAATGGCACCCACAAAAGTACAGAGATGAGGAGTCATAAAAGAGTCTCTTGTGCTCATATACTTTATGGCTCAGGGGCAAAAGATCTGTGAGAGTGCCTCAGCGTTGATGAGGTGCCCCGGACCTTGTTGGTCTGGGTTATCTGAAACATCTGTCTCCTGTACTTCGCAGCGGAAAGGGAAATAGCCCCATCACCACTTGTGCTGATTCTGGGGCGGGATTGGGTGACGGGCTATATAGGCTCTGTGGAGGGCGATAGAAGTTACATACATGGAGCTCATAGCCTGAGCCTAGTAAAATGCAAAACCTGTAGCCCTGGACACAGAGATACCTCAATCGGGCCCTCCCTGACTGGAGAGGCAGGCCTTGGCAATGACTTGTCGCAGCAAGTGCACACAGAGTAGCTAGTTCCACCCGCTTCTGTTCTGGCACCAAGCGTTCATCTCTTGCCCTGGCTGTCAGTGGTGGTGGTGACTCTGGAGCTCTGCCCCAGCCTTGCACCCAGAGCTTCAAGAGTGCTCCGTACACACTCCTTCCCGAGCGGCTCTCCAATCTTTTGCCCTTTCCTGTTGGGTTCCCAGACCACCAGAATGGAAATGACCACCTAAGGAATTTCTCAATGACAGCAGTCAGGCAGATCCCATTTCCTTCCTGGCCATATTCAGTTCCCTTTATCTCTCCTGCTCTATTCCACAACCCCCGCCCCTCTCCAATTCTCTGCCTCCATTCCACCCTTCGAGCACCACCCACCTTCCTGGGGACCTAGGCCCCAAAGTTAAGGGTGGGTCGGGGGATTAGATGCTCGGTGGCCAAAGCCATTCAGATATTCTTCCTGAAACTTCAGAGCGCCCCTCTCTGCACGCACGAACACACAACTGCCCTCAGAGGCGTGGGAGAGTGGTGTCCGGCTGCGTGTCTGCCGGGGGGAAGAAGCAGCCGGTGGCGCGGAGGATTGGGCGGGCTGCGGGAATGCGAGTGGGGGGCGGGGTGGGGGTGGGGAAGGGGGGTGCGCGCCCTTTATGACAGGTGGCCGCGCAGTGCGCGCTCCCGGGCGACCGAGAGGAGGGGAGGGAGGGACAGACGGACAGGGTGGGAGGGGGCACTCGGGGAAGGGCCGGCAGAGGGGGTGACGAGGCAGCGGGAGGAAAAGGGAGGGCCGCGGTGGGGAAGGAGGGTGGTGTGTGTGTGTGTGTGTGTGTGTGTGTGTGTGTGTGTGTGTTGGGGGGGGCGAGTCCAGCAAGAACAGCCGTGGTGGAGGGAACAATGGCAGGGGTAATAGCGATGGTGGCAGCCGAGGCGGTCCCGCTCTGGGCACCTTTCTGAATGGGCAGAGGCAGCTCTGGGAGAAGAGGGGATCAGGCAGCGCCCGCAGAGGCTCTGAGAAACGCGGCAGAGGGAGGAGAAGGGGGAGGAGGGAGGGGAGGAGGAGGAGGGGAGGCGGGGGGATGAGGCAGGGGGAGAACCCGAGAAGGAAAACCAGTAGCATCAGCAGCAGCAGCCGCCGCCGCCGCAGCAGTAGCAGCCGCGGCCGTGGCAGCGTTTAGTGAGAGCTCTCGGGGAAGGCGAGCGCGGCCGGAGCAGCCGCCCTCCTTCGTCTGGGGGTCGCGGGCTTGGGGCGCCGCGCAGCCCGCTCGCTCGGTAGTCCCGGCCGGGAGTGACGCGAGGTGCGGGCGCAGCGCGGCGCCGCCGAGGCTCCGGAGTTGCGGAGCGGAGCGGGAGCCGGGCAACTCCGACTCCAGCCAGCGCGGCGGCGGCCAGCCTGAGGGCACGGGCGGCGAGCGAGCGAGCGAGGCGCGTCCACCTGGCGGCCGGCGCATGGAGCAGAGGCAGCGGCGGCGGCGGCGGCGGCAGCAGTAGCGGGAGCAGCGGCGGCCCGAGCAGCTGCGGCGGCGGCGGCGGCGGCAGCCCAGCCTTGCCTGCGGCCGCGCCAGGTCCAGCGGCGGCGGCTGCCACAGCCCGCGGGCGGCGTGCGCCCCGGAAGCCGGCCTGCGAGGTGAGCGGGAGCGCTGCCGCCGGCGCCCGGCCTGCTCGCCGCTCCCGGGCGGGCGGCTCGGGGCGCGGCAGGGGTGGAACGAATCGGGGGAAGCGAGCGGGAAGAGGAGGAAGGGCACCGGGGGAGGACGTCGGTGTGCGGTGGCGTGCGTGTGAGTGCGTGTGCGAGGCCCGAGGGCCGGGCTCGCCGCTCGCCCCGCCGGCCCTGCAATCGAGGAAGGCCGCGGTGCGGCGCCGGGGGGAGGGGAGCGGGCGGCCGGAGCGGCGGGGCAGCCTAGCCCGCCGGGGCCGCCCGCTTTGGGCTGGGCGCCCGGGAGAGCCCGGCGCGCTTCGGCGCGAGCGGGAAAACCCACGCGGCGGCCGCGGCCCGCGCCCGGGCCCAGAGCGGCCAGGTGCGAAGCCGCGGCGCCGGCGCCTCCCTCGCCCGCGGCGGCCGCGCGCGCGGCCGGGCGGCAGCCGGAGACCCGGGGGAGCCTCGCCCAGCTCGTCACCTTTGCGGAAATTGGCCCGCGGCCCCTTCCCGCTCTCGGAAGCGGCCGCCTCGACGCCTGGCTGCGGGGCCCCCGGCGCTCCACTCCGCCGCGCCCAGAGAGGCACGCGTCCGCTCCATCGCGCTCAGCCCGCGGGGCCGGGCGGCCGCTCGAGCCCCGGCCCGCTCCGCTCCCGGAAAGTGTGCAAACCGCGCCGCGGAGTTGGCGCGGCTCAGCTGAGGAATCCAGGGGTTTCAGCATGACTGCTTCTGTCTTGTCTGATTCGTGAGGGACCGAATCACCCGCGCAAGGTTTTCTGTCTTTTTTCGAAGTTAAAAAAAAAAATGATATTCCCACCTCGACGCCAGCACTCTTGGTTTTGGTAGAGCTCCGGCTTGCGTTTGGGAATCGGCGGGTCTGGTCCTCGGCTTCGGGGCTCTGGCGCCTGGCATCTTGTTGAATTCTGTGCACGGCAGCACACTTAGCAATGTGGCCGTTTTCTAACGTGTTCCATTTTCTAGACTGTTATCTGAAAGGACATGATTTGTGTGTAGGGTTGGCAGGGCTTTTTAATTTATTTTTTTAAGGCATCTAAAGCTCTTTAGCCCCGGGATTTGAAATTCTCAGTTGTTTTAGGCGGAGGAGCAGAGTGTGTGCTGATAGTTCCTGAAATATTTTGCTTGGCGAGAGAAGGCACTCCAGTGGTCTTCTCTGAACTACTAAGGACCATTTGGTTTGGGGTCGGGGGGCTAATCTCCCTTACATCTTTACACAAGGCGCAACATATGACCGAACATTTTATTTACAGCAGTGACGTTCTCATGGCTGAGGAGAATTTACCCTTATTGAAAAAATATTTTTAGAAGGGAACAAAAAAGCCCTAAGTAACTGTCATTTTACATATTAACTGGGAAACCAGCTAATCAGATAAAACTGGCTGAGTGTCTGAAAGTCTATCCCAGTGAAATATGTGGCTGTGAATATAATTAACCATCTGTCTAGTGAGCAATTTAAATTTGGGCTGGTACATTTTTATTACAGTGTCTAATTTCTGGAAGACTTGTACATTTTACCCAACACTAACAACAAAAACGTATTTGCTTACTAGGTCAAAAATTTACTTGTGTGGTGGTGGGATTTCCCTCCATCCCCATCCTCATTTCTTTCCTAGTCCCCGTACTCCTTGACCTAGGAGGTCAGAAGGAGCGGCTTGTTTTTGCAAAGGGCATATTTGCAATGGAACTCAAACCAGCCCTGGCAGCTAGTGATTGGATTTTTGTTTCTTAGAAATACTTTCCAATATTTTACCTCCCACAGAACCTAGATAGATTGCATGCATTGGAGTAAAAAAGATATAATCTTTGTGCACATGTGTTCAGATGGGGTAGGGTGATTCAACAAAATTTGTAAGACTAGAATTTTGACTCCATTTACTTTCTCTTATTCTAGCTAATTTTCTTCCTGGTTTTCCTCTAGCTGTTCTGCCTCCCCCCCACAGATATACACTAAAATTCATACCCTTTTGTCCCTTTGGCTATCGTTTTTTTTTTTTAACATCAACAGCATTCATATCTGTGATTTTAACAATATGTCAAGAAACTGCTTTCTTGAAAATCATAAGTGCAAAATATCATAACATGAAAGGACATTGTCCATATTTAGCATTTTCCCCTATGGTATGATTTTAACCCAAAAGTTATCACTAGGGAAAATGAAAAAGAGTTGAGGGGGTTAGATTTCACAGATTTTCAGCACATAGCTATTGTAACATAGCATAATTAAAATGAACCACGGGTTGATTGTGCAGTAGGCTAGAGGAAGTCATTTAAAATACTTTTAAAACAAATATTTGCCGAAATTACAAGCTCTGATAAATGGGTAACAATTATGTAAGCACATGGCAGAATTTGACATATGTCAAGTCTGTTAAATAAATCAACCTGTTCAATGAATAAATCTTCAATGCATCGATGCCTCTTAACACACACACACACACACACACACGCGCGTGCCCGCACACACGCATGCGCTTGCACACACAAACCTGTAACTCCCTGTTGCCAAATCAAACAACTGAAGAGCACTGTTGCTTTTCCTTTTATCCAGAGTCTCAATCTTCCCTCTTTTGCTTTTTTCCACAATCTTCTGCTTACCTTTGAGCTACCCAGAGAGCAGAGAGAAGTAAAAGTGTGGTGGTGGTGCTTAGGAAATGGGGAATGAAAGATGAGAAAAAGAGTTGTGTTGAATTTAAAGCTCTCAAAGATGTGCTCATGGCTCACTGACACAATTACTGTGGAGGTCCTGGTCTCACAGAAGTACTTACTTGGGTTAGGGGCTGGCTTAACCAAAGGAACATTGATTGCAGTTTCTGTGTTCCTAAGTTCCTAGTGATTTTTTTCATCTGTAAATCCTTTAGTGGGACCAGAAGAGACTCTAGTTGGCCTTTTACTCTGTTACATTATATTTAAACTTATTTATCTGGTGGCACATATTTATCTGGCTTAACCAAAGGAGCATTGATTGCAGTTTCTGTGTTCCTGCTCACTGCATGCAAAAGAAGACAAGGAAGTACAGTAATCATTTATTACATATGATATGTCTTATAACATGCTTTATACATAAATTATGAACAATAAAATTTAATTACAAAAATGAAAAAAGGAGAGAAGGATCAAAATGGGTGGTGGGTGATAGGGAAGGTGAATGGTTCACTAAGGAGTAGGTCATTTTGGCTTCCTCATTTTTCCCATCTTAGAGATTTCAGATGTGGACATTTTTTATTTTATTTTATTTTATTTTACCTCATCTGCAAAATTATCCACTGCTCCCTAATCAGTTTCTCAACTAGAGCACCGGTTGAATCCCAAGGTCATAGAGTTAGGTATAAAGAATATATTGGGTTCTTCAGGGTTGCTTGAAATAAGAAGCCCTGAACAAGACCAAATCACTACCTTTAAGTTCACATCTTTTCCAATGTCCAGAAAATTTCTTTTTTAGGAAGAGGTGAACTCAACTCCTCTCCTTTTCTCTCCCATCACTTTCTTCTCTTCTTCCTCCTTCTCCCCTCCTCCCTCTCCTCCTCCTCCTCTTTCACACACACACACACACACACACACACACACACACACACCCACCCACGGGATTGAACCCAGGGACATTCTATCTCTGAGCTATACCTCTAGCCCTTTTTATTTTTTACTTTGAAACAGGGTCTCGCTATGTTGCTGGGGCTGGATTCAAACCGATGATCTTCTGGCCTCCCAAGTACTGGGATTACAGGCATGCACCACCAAGCTGAGCTGTTTCTCTCTTTTCAAGCAACACTGGACTTTTGCACCAGGAAGCACCTCACAACCTGGGGAAATCTGATCTGGGTGTGGTCAGCAGGGAGCACTAGGAGAAGCTGCGTTTTAGTGATGGCATAGCCTTTTCTGGGCTAGCTCCAGGTAGGGGTGATTTTTAGGCCTCAGATAATGAATGGGCTTTTTGGGGTATTTTTCTCTACATAAGTGCCATGATCTGATTTTTCCCCTTCCTGTTCTCTGGTGGAAAAGAAGACAAAGTCTTAAGATCAACTACAATGCACACAATTATTTTTTCCAAAGGGCAATTTAGTTGCACATCTTGTCCATCCCCAGTGAAATGATTTTGAGATAAACAATTATCTACTGTTTTCTCAAGCACCCCCAAACCCCATTTAATAATTTCAGCTTCTCTCCCTCAGTAACCCTTTTCAAGTGTTATACAACTTGCCTAAGCAAGAAGCTGCTCTGGATGTTTTCCCTGAGAGGCTTTGAAGGCTTTAGGCCAAGGTTATACCTTGGGCCTAAATGCTGGAGTTGTACAGAGCCACCTACATCAAGATGAAGCATAAAGATTCATTTCATTTGGGGGGAAGTTAAAGCATTTCCTTTAGGGGTGACTATAAGTAGGGGAACCATATGTTGTATCTCATATCTATTCTTCTGGCATACGTATTTCATTCTCAAAAGTACTCCAGTTTGGAAATATTCTATGATCACCTTAACTCTAAGCCACCTTTGAAAGAAACTGTGTTTCTTCATTGGGGAGATGGTTATCATTTGTAAAACCTGGTAGATAATGGACTTTGGAGGTCTAATAGTCCCTTAACCAACTCAGACTATCTTTTTCTTAACCAAGTGATCTTTCTGGAAGAGAAGAACCCCAGAAATAAGTTAGACTTTATGCTTTACAGAATTGAACTATTGGGTCCCAAAACATCCCTCCGAAATACACACGTGTTTGCATATATACATGCACACAAAGAGATGCTATCTGCATGCTGGAAGTGGCTGTTCTTAAATTTATGAGAGACTGGTAAGATGTGATAATATTAAAGTTTATCAGGAGAACTTAAATTGTGAAAGAACACACCGAACACTATAGTTGGGAGGAAAAAAAGAATGAGGGAAATGTGAATTCTTTTAAAATATGTTTGAAAAGTACAGCGACAGCTTTCTATTTACATGTGGTCTTGCTATGTGTGTACACGTGTGTGTGTATGCATGTGTATATGTATACACAGTTTTTTCATTTGACTTTTCTGTAACAAGATGATATTTTATTTTATTTTTTGTGGTACTGGGGGTGGAAGCTAGGGGCTTTTCTACCTCCGGGCTATACTCCCAGACCTATTTTATACTTTATTTGGAAACAGGGTCTCACTAAGTTGCTGAGAGCCTCACCAAGTAGCTGAGGCTGGCTTCGAACCTATGTGATCCTCCTGTCTCAGCCTCCCAAGCGCTGGGATTACACGCCACCACACCCAGCATAAGATGATATTTTAAATAGCCTTCCAGTCTTAAGTATCCATGATTGACTTTCATTAGTCTAGGATAGGAATGAATGAAAACTTTGGCCCACAGGCAAATCTGGCCTACCAAGGAAAAAGAAACAGTGCATACAAAAAGAAAACAAGCCACTTTGAGTTGCTTTCGCAAATATTTCCTAGCTTCTCTTTCTTCTTTGAGCTTTATCTAATCCAGTATTAAAAATCATTCTACATTTCATGACCATACATCAGTGAATATTTAGGTTCAGGACGTTGGTAGAGTGGCAGAAGGATGACCTGTTAAGTGAAATTCACAAGTGAATTTGTTAATTTGAGCCAAGATGTCAATAGTTTTCTTTCTTGCCTATGCAGTAACTTAAATTCTGTGGTACTACTAAATTCTTTATGCACTCCTTCCCAGTATTTGCCATGTTATTCCAAGCACACATGTGATTTATTAACCCAGAGACCAGGTCTCAGTGACTTGCTTAAACAGAAACCCACTGTCTTTTTAGTTACTAAATAACTGGAACACATTCTGAAGATATGCTGCTTTAGTGCATAGGGAAATAGAAAAAAGGGGCCATTGCCATCTAGCCCAGTGTTTTTTTTTTCTCTTCTTTCTTTCTTTTCTTTGTGGAACTGGGGATGGAACCCAGGGGCATTCTATCACCAAGCCACACCCCTAACCCTACTTTTTATTCTTTATTTTGAAACAGGGTCTCACTGAGAGCCTCACTAAGTAGTTGAGGCTGGCTATGAATCTGCGAGCTTCCGGTTTCAGCCTCCCAAGTACTGGGATTGCAAGTGTGCACCACCACACCCAGCTAGCCCAATGATTTCTAACGTTGGAATAAACCCCTGTGAAAATGTGATGACTGCCTAGAAAACTCGCTTCAAATAAGCACACATTTACATAATATAACATTTATGTACATTTTCAGGATGTCTAGCCATGCATTGTAAGTTAAAAGCCTTTCCCCAGTTGTTATAGATTTCCTGTTGCATGGCCATCATGGTCACAGTAGCTTGAAATGGAAGCCATGAAAATGACTCTCTCAAAAAAGCATGTTATTGCCGGGCATGGTGGCGCACGCTTGTAATCCCCGCGCTTGGGAGGCGGGGACAGGAGGATTGCGCAGGTTCAAAGCCAGCCGTGCTGGCTTAAGAGACTCTGTTTCCAAATAAAAAAAAATCTAAAATAGGTCTGGGAGTGTAGCCCGGAGGTAGAAGGGCTTCCAAGGACCCCAGTACAACAACAACAACAACAACAACAACAACAACAACAACAAAACAAAGGGATGTTATTAGTATACTTATAGTCTGTATCCCTCAGACAAGTTACAGCTATTTTTCTGATTAGTATTCACAGTCATTTATATGATGAAAAAGGGCTACTTAGTACTCAAGTGGACTTTATTGTTGCCTAGTTTCCCTAAATTCTGGACTTGCCAACTCTCAGATTCTTAACAAAACTCTCAGATTCTTAAAAATAATTATAAAATCTTAAAAATACCATCCACAAGTTAATCATTAATATAAAAAATATAGTCCTTAAATGTGCACTCATGCTCATTTCTCTTTTTTGCATCTTGTTATGTTCCTGTATTTCTCTTATCCAGGGGGCTGTTAAAAATAGTGAATTCTTCCCAGCACCAGTCGTTAGGTATGGTGATGGGGTCTGAGGGGAAACTGGTGCCCAGATATCTTCATGGGGACCTTGGGGACTTTGGGGCCTTTTGGAGTATTAGCCATCCTGGAGAGAGTTAATAGATTTCATCCTGGAGCTCTAACATCATATATTAAATGCAAAGCTTTGTAAGCTCTGCAAACATGAATGTATGCCACATCTATGCCTTGCAGTTGAGATGGCAGTAATATGTGGTATTTCCATCCATGAATAAATATTTATTGCTCCTCATCTTAGCAGGTTGGAGTATTGCAGAGTATGGGAGTTAATAGAATCCTAAGGCTAGATATGTCTATCAGTTATCATTTATAATTCAATCCAGCAAACATTGAGCACCGACAATGTGCTAAGTACTGGGAAACTGGGATCAAAGAAAAGAATAAAATGGCTTGTCCTGTCTTATATGGAATTAGCTTTGTTCCTTGCTAGGTCTTGGGTCTTTTTACCATCTGAATTTACTCTACCCTTTTCTAATTTGGTGCATTTTCCTATTGTTTCTATATTGTACTCCTCATAATATGAGTACAGATGCCCAGTTTTCCTAACACAGTAGGAAATTCCTTAGCAAAAGGTTGTCTCTAGCTGGACTGAAAAAAGATTTCCAGTCTCTTTTCATAAATGCTTCTCTTCCTAAACCTTCATTGGCTTAGCAGGCCCCGTTTAATAGAGAGTGATGCATTTTTTCGCTGTAATTCTGAAGAAAGAATTTTATTACTACTATCATCGTTGATGTGGAATTGGAAATAGTACTAGCCATGATGTATTATCTGTTGCCTTAGGATTATAGGGCAGAGTTACTGACTTCTGACTAATGAATTGAATGTAATCTGGGTTAGTTTTTAACTACCTGGTTGGTGACTGTGTTGATTTTCTACTATGGCTGCTGTAACAAATGACTAAAAACTTATTGTTTTATTATAATATTAAAGTTATTATTCTCTGGTTCTGGATGTTAGAAGTGGGAGTCTGAACTATGTTTCACTGGGATGAATCAAGATATGGGAAGCACCACACTCCCTTTTGGACACAGCGGGGTGTGGGAGACTATTTCTTTGACTTTTCCAGCTCTAAGAAGTTTTTCTATATTTATTGACTTATAACTGTCTTCCATATTTCAAAGCCTGCAATGGGGAATTGATTCTTCACATTACATCACTTCAGTCTTAATTCCATCATTACATTTCCTTCTCTGACTTTCACATCTGTACCTCCTTTTTCTATTTACAAATACCCCTGTAATTATATGAATCTGCCTGGATAGGTAATTTCTCTGACTCAGGGTTAGTTGACTTGCAATTTAATTCTGTCTACAACCCTACGTCCCCTTGTGCCATCAGTCTAACATATTCACAGGTTCTTGGGAGTAGGATATAGAGATTTTTTTTTTTGGTGGTACTGGGGCTGGAACCCAGGGGCCTTCTACCTCCGGGCTACACTCCGAGACCTATTTTATATTTTATTTGTAAACAGTCTCTTAAACCAGCTGAGGCTGGCTTTGAACCTGCCTGATCCTCCTGTCTCAGCCTCCCAAGTATGGGGATTACAAGCGTGCGCCACCACGCCCGGCTGGATATAGAGATTTTTTGAAAGGCCATTACCTTGATTACCACAGTGATTTGACTTTTTTTTGTAGTACTAGAGATTGAACACAGGGGGCATTCTACCTCTGAGCTACAACCTAGCCCTATTTTATTTTTGTTTTTAAAACACAGTCTTTCTAGGTTGCTGAGATTCTCACTTAGTTGCTGAGGCTGTCCTCAAACCTGTAGTCCTGACTCAGCCTCCCAAGTACTGCAATTACAGGCATGTGTCACTACACATGGCGATTTTTTTTTTTTACTTTTTATTTTGAAATATAGATTCACAGGAAATTACTGGATCAGAAAGGCCTTGAATACCCTTCACCCAGTTCTTCCAATGGTTATAACTTACACAACTGTAGTATACTAGTAAAACCATGAATTTGACATTGGAACAATGGATGTGTATAGTTGGAATGTCGTGTCATTTTATCACACGTGTATAGTTGTGTAACTACCACCACTACAATCAAGATGAAGTATTGTTCCATCATCACAAGAGTTCTCTCTTGTGCTGCCACCAAATTGTTTTGTGTCTGAACAGTTCATTCCTTCATACTGTGGAACAATATTCCATGATATGACTTAATCACAGTTTAGCCATTCACCTGTTGAGAGACATTTTGATTAGCTCCAGTTTTTGGCTGTTACAAATTAAGCTGCTCTGAAAACTAATATATGAAGTTTTGTGTGAACATAAGTTTTCATTTCTCTAGGAAAAATTCCCAGGAATGTGACTGCTGGTTTGTATGGTAAGTGTATTTTTAGTTTTTTAAACTAAAAAAAAATAGTTTTGCAGTTTTTAAAGAAACTATTTTAGCCAGACATGGTGGCACACACTTATGATCCCGATACTTGCAAGGCTGAGACAGGAAGATGACAGGTTCACAGCCAGCCCCAGCAGCTCAGTGAGGCTCTTCACAATTTAGTGAGATCCTGTTTCCAAATAAAAAATAAAATAAAATAGGGCTGGGATATAGTTCAAGGGTAGAATACCTCAGGGTTCAATCCCCAGTAACATACACACATACACACAAACTATTTTCCAGACTGTCTGTAATATAACTTATACTAATATCAACATTTCACCTGAGTAAATTGTAAAAACTTTACCTCTCTTATTTTTACCCTCCCCCATTTATAATACGATTACCGTAAATATTTCCTCTGTATATATTTAGAACTACATCAGCATTATGGGTTTTTTTTTTGCTTCAACTGTCAAACATAATTTAGAAAATGGTCTTTTCTCTTTGTTTTTCTTTCCTCCTATTGTTTCTTTTGTATCTTGCTTTCTCTTTAGAGACCTTCCCTTAGCTGTTCTTTTTGTGCAGCTTTGCTAGCAACAAGTTTTCTTAGTTTTCCTTCATCTGAGAATTCCCTGATTTCTCCTTAATCCTTGAAGAATATTTTTGCTGGAGATAAGATTCCAGGTTAGTTCTTTTCTGCAAGTGGTTTAAAAATGTGCCATTTCTTTCTAGATTCCATGGGTTCTGATGAGAAATCTGCCATTTGATTTGTTTTCCCCTTAAAGGTAAGGTACCATTACTCCTTTCTTCCTCTCTCCCTGAGCTACAGCCCCAGCCCTTTTTATTTCTACTTTTTTCCTGTACTGAGGATGGAACCCAGGGGCATCCTACCTTCAAGCTACACCTCCTTCCCTAATTTTTTTTTTGGTGGTACTGGGGTTCCTGGAAGCCCTCCTTCCTCCGGGCTACACTCCCAGACCTATTTTATATTTTTGAAACAGGGTCTCTTACGCCAGCACGGCTGGCTTCAAACCTGCGCGATCCTCCTGTCTCCGCCTACCAAGCGCGGGGATTACAAGCGTGCGCCACCACGCCCGGCTCCTAATTTTTTATTCTTTATTTTGAAACAGGGTCTCACTGAGTTGCAAAGAGGCTCACTAGGTAACTGAGGTTGTCTGAGAACTATGATCCTTTGGTCTCTGCCTCCCAAATGCTGGGATTACAAGCATGCGCCTGGCTTTATTTCTACTTTTTTTTTTTGGTGGTATTGGGGTTCCTGGAAACCCTTCTACCCCCAGGATACACTCCCAGACCTAGTTTATACTTTTTTAAATTTGGAAACAGGGTCTCTTAAGCCAGTGTGGCTGACTTTAAACCTGCGTGATCCTCTTGTCTCCGCCTCCCAAGCATGGGGATTACAAGCGTGCGCCACCACACCGGGCTTATTTCTACTTTTGAAACAGAGTCTCCCTAAATTGCTGAGGCTAACCTTGAACCTGCTATCCTCCTATCTTAGTCTCCCAGTACTTGGATAATAGGTGTGTGCCACCATGTCTTGGCTTGAGACTATTTTTTCCCCTTTGGCTTTCAGAAGTTTGACTATTTATTTAGGTCTGTATACTTTGGGAGATACTCAGCTTCATGAATCTGTAGATTTTTGTCTTTTGCCAATTTGGGGAAGTTTTAAACCACTATTGTTTCAAGTACTTTTTCTGTCCCACTTCTTGTATCATCCTAGGCCTTTTCTGATGAGAGGAAAGTTAGATCATTTTAAAATTCTACAGGTCACTTGAGGGACCTAGTGTATTTTTTCTCTATTTTTCCCCTAGTCTATTTTCCTTTTATTCAGATTGAATCATTCCTGTACTTCTATCTTCAAGTTAGCTAATTTTTCTCAGTCTTCTCCATTCTGCTGTGGAGATCATAATCAAGTTTTTTATTTTGGTTATTTGTCATTTCTATAATTTTCACTTGGTTTGTCTATATATTCTCTATTTCTTTGATGAGATTTTCTACTTTTTCTTAAAAAGTTATTTGTCATTGCTTATTGATTTGGTCATGGTAGCTTTAAAATCTTTGGAGATTCTAATATCTCTGTTATCTTCATTTGGGTATCTACTGATTGCCTTTTATTTATTTTGAGATATTTCCGGTTCATGGTATGATTATTTTCATAGAAATCTGAACATTTTATAGTATATCGAGACTCTGGATTTTATTTAAACCTTCTGTTTTAGCTGGTTTTGTCATTACTCTAACAGGGGAAAGGAGTTTCTGTCATTACTACCAGGTGGAAGTAAAAGTGCAAATTTCCCTCTCAGCCTCCTTGACACATGGAAGGCATTATTGCTGAGTAGAGGTTGAAATTCCACCACATTTCAAGTGTGTGGTAGCTACTCATCATATGTGGCTACCATATTGGATAATATATGTATAACATTTCCATCTCTATTTTGGGAAGGCTGAGGTTTCAGGAGGGAGCAATAAAGGAGCATGAATCGACAGGAATTGAGATTTGGAGTTAGTTACTATAGCAAAGGTGAAATAAGAAAGAATCTACATATTGCATTTGAGGTCCATGTATGGGATTTGTTTCTAAAACCTAAGGTACTATGAGTTCTAGTGAAACATGGGCATAGGGAATTCAGCTGGTCTGTTTGTACTCAGCAGAGCAGAGCCAATACTCAAAGTATTAACCAAGTTTCTTCCTCAACCTTTGTAAGGGAAGTGGAGTGACATGCTGCAGATTTGGGTAGAAGGAATTCCCAGTTTGGGGGCAGTTAGTTTATTTAATTCATAGAAATAAACTCCACATTCATGACTGAAGTAACCATTCATTGAGGAAATATTAACAGAAAAGAGTGGACTGTGAAAAGAGTATTCATTTGGTTTGTAGAATCTAGGGTTTATTTGGCATCTTGGTGGCCCTGATATTCTAATTCTTGAGGTTTCCAGCATGCCTAGCTAGGTGTGGGGCATTTGTGAAAAAACTCTGTTCCTCACAGAGCTCTGTGCTGGTTTGTTGGCACTTTTGTCCAAGGCCCAGAGAGTTAATAGACCCTGTTACACAGCTTCTTTGTATATAGTGGAGTAACTGTTGCCTTCTCAAGTCTCTTTTTCTTAGAATAGTGGAGGTGTCCTCAGTGTAGATACAGTGTTCTCAGTCTCTCCTTGGGAAAGTGTAGTTACATTTTTTCTTTACTGGCTCTCTGTATTATTTGTGCATACATTTCTATGTGTTTGTATTGGGCTCCCTGTGTACTGCATCTATTGGTAAGAGAAGAGGTGTTCTCAGTGTCTGTTGAATGTGTGTTATATGATTGTCTTTTCCTATAGCAAGTACTATATGGGCAATTCTGTAGCCTTGTCATGGTATGATGTTTCATAAATGACGTAGTCAAATCCATTCAATTAAATATATGAAATATATGAAGGGAAGAGGAATTGTGCCTGTGCTGTAATGAGTTTTTCAGATCCATGTGGTTTGACTTAAAATTTAACAAAAACACGTACTCATCTGAGAAAGAAGCAGTTTGAAAGTTAGGCTATTAAAATACACAATAAAAACACAAAATTACGTGTAATTAAATCAATATTAGTTTAATAAACCTTGAAGCTAAATGTGTTCAGAAAAAAGGTCATGCTTTATAACCCAAGGCCAAGGTGTGAGTCATAAAACCCTAGACCATGGATCACCCAGATTTTTCTGAAATCTGTACATGTGGGGAGGAGGTAAGTATACCTGTTTGCTACTTGGAGATGATACAGTTGGAGCCAACAAAGTCCTGATTTGTCATTTTGTCTCCCAAGAAGGCCCCAAATACATCACTTGATTTTGAAGACAGAGGTCATCAGTTGTACTGAGGGGCCAAAGGGTCAGGATACAGCTATATGGATATGGAAAGATAACCTGGAATCAGTCTTCCTTGCCATTGACCTTATGCTTTTCCTATAAGCCACTGGTTTTATTCCTATTTTAATAATGCTTTGGTAGTTTGGATTTGGCACCTGAATGAAGGGAAAGACCCATTTGTTTATTTTCCAAATAAAGTAGTGATGTCATATTATGACACCATTGACTTGTGATTCTTTAAGACCATGTCACTTCTTACCCCACTCCTAATAACTCTCCAGGAGGCCCTGCTCCCTGTTACTTACAGCACTGAAATGCTGGCTGCCGCATGGTATAGGGTGGCAGTGGCTACAATGGGGACCCAGAGGAGGAGCTTCCATTTCCAGACATTCAGGTAGAGAGGCACTCAGGCAGCTGAGAGAGCCCGAGATAGGAGAGGGAACAGTGGGCAGAGAGCACTATGAAGATTCCCATTACTGAGACAGAGAGCTGAGGGAGACAGCAATGTATTCAGTGGTCCTGAGGAAGTAGAAACATACATGGTGTGCTCGTATTCAGGAGACAGTTATGCCAAGAGACCTTTATTTAAGGTCTGCCAATAATACTATTAAGGCTACCAATAATACTATCTTATAATTCTATAGCACCTTTCTTCTAAAGGAGTCAAAGTGCTCCTATATTTTATTTCATCTGGCCTCACAAACATCTTCGTGGACTTTGGAAAAATAAGTATCAATGACTATAAGATAAGTTACATCCCCCAACCCCTGTACCCCACTCCAGGCATCAGAATTTTCAAACTATAAAATGGAAGCTTGCATGATGGTAGCATTTTTCAGATGGAAGAACTGAACCTTAGTGACTTTAAAGTGAATTGCTCAAAAGCCATGCTGTATCTCAGGGACAGAGTAATGATTACAGGCTTGGCCTTGATCTCTGCCCTTAGATTGCTCTGTCAATGGTCTTTTTGAACAGTGAGGTAAGGGGGAGTCTTGCTTCTAAACACATGAAGCCTGGGCTTATCCATTGTATTTAACACTCTGTCCTGCCTGACTGCTTTCCCAGCCTGTTCCCTGTTACTTATCAGCAGGGCCTTCAACCTTCCCCTTGATGTTGTCCAGGATCCACATCTTGTTTGACTGTAGCTGTTTTCCTGGCATATTGTGTGGCTTGATGCAAGGTCATTGCTACCCTTAGCAAATTCTGAAGCTGGTGCTTCAATTACATCAGCCAAGAAACTTCAAAAACATTATAATATGAGATACTCTCAAAAATCAAGGAGAGTCTATACATTATAGCTTTGTTGGAGAAGAGACCGACACACAGGGCCACAGAGAAGGGGAATCAGAAGATAGTGAGTTGATAAAAGCAAATGAATTCAGTGATTGATCAATATGCAGCAAAGAGGCCAAGATGACTGATATTTCTTCAGAGTTAGGGGGCTAACCATGACATTTCTGACAGTGAAAGGGATTTAGCTTGGGAAAAGGAAATAGGGGAACATGAAAAGCTTTATCTTCAGCATGTTCAGCTTTCATAGTAAGACATTTAGTTTAAATTTTTTTGTGAACTAAGTACCATGAGAGTAAATTCAGAGAACTGTGTTCCTTGTATGATTCCTGGAAACCACTAGGAATTTGGCTCAAGAAGGGATGGCAGAAGGTGATTTGTGGTGAGTAACACCTTCTTGGAAGCTGAGATGGAAACTTTGTCAGTGAAAGGCTAGGTGATTGGAGGAGACTCACTAGAAGTTTCTTTCAGGAAAAGATCAGTGAAACAGAGAGAGGGGTTTAAAAGCATATGGTTGGGGGTGGGTGAAGGCTGGAACACCCAAGAGCCTTAATCTTATAAAAGGTCTATTCGTTAGATTGTTGGCTTATGGTTTAGAACAGGAAGTTAAGTTACTTTAGGACAAAAATGTCCCAAGGCTCCCAGTGTTTCTAACATCTCAGTGACTCCCTCTTTAATTTTTCTTTCTCTTGTTACTTTTTTCCCTTTTGAACTAGTTTCTAAGATTGAATTCATGTGTCATTTAAAAAAAATAATCCATGAGGGCTACGGATGTATTTTACTGGTAAAGTCGTTGCCTAAGTATGCTCAAGGCCCTGAGTTCTATCCCCAGCACTGAAAAAAGCCATGAATATTTTACAAATACTGAAAGTATAGAAAAGAAATAATCCAACATCTTGCTTTTAAAAATTATATATGTTTATGTTTTGAGTAATTAGAAAAATACTGGAATACTGAAAATACTGAATACTGAAAAGCCATACTGAGAATAAATAATATAACAAACACACCTGGATCTCTACTCAGAACCGATAAACTACTAACATTTTTTTTTTTCGGGTCTGGGGATGGGACCCAGGGGCATTCGACCTCCGAACTACAACCCCTACCCTATTTTTTATTCTTTATTTTGAATCCAGGTTTCACTGAGTTGCAGAGAGCCTCACTAAGTAGCTGAGGCTGTGTGCGAATTGCGATCCTCCGGTCTCAGCCTCCCGAATGCTGGGATTACAAGCGTGCACTACCACGCCCAGCTTAACTACTAACATTTTAAACACAAAATTTTCTTTATATTTTTTTCAGTGGGAGAAATGAAGCATTACAGACAAGTTAAATTCTATACTCTATTCCAATCTGAGTTTTCTCCATCCATTTAAGGAGGCAAACACTAAGATGAATTTGGTATTTATTTATTTTATTTTGTTTGTATACTTTTTCATATATATACTTATACCCATAAATAATATATGGAACATTTCAATGTGTTTTTAAAAGATATATATATATATATATATATATATATATACTATCCTAATGTAAGAATCATTCTGCAACTAGTTATTTTCTCCAACTCAATATCTTGATTATTAATTTATTCTATTTTTATTATTACTTTTAAAAATTTTTAAAAAATTTTAAATTAAAAAATGTTTAATATACTTTTATTGGTACGTTGTAGTCTCACATCATAACAAAGTTCAAAGTAATGGGGACATATATGCACACAGCACTTGGTAAACTCCTGGATTTTTTTTTTTTTTTTGCTTATTGGGTGCTTAACATTTAATTTTTTCAGTACTGGGGATGGAATCCAGGGGAATTCTACCTCCAAGCTATACCTCCAGCCCTATTTTTTATTCTTTATTTTAAAATAGGGTCTCACTAAGTTGCAAAGGGTAAGTAGCTGAGGCTATCTGTGATCCTCCTGTCTCAGCCTCCCAAATGCTGGGATTACAAGCATGCACCACCACGTTCGGCTAACATTTAAATTTTTATCGGTACATTGTAATGGTACATAATAGGTTTAAATGATACATTAATATGTGCATATAACATTATTTGGTCAGTTTCTCATTTTTTATATTCCTCTTTTCCACTGTGTGCTCTAGAGCCAATGACATGTACTTTACTCTTTTATGATAAAAATAGTATATAATCACATTACAGAAAAAACTGGAAAATTCAACCATTTGATGGTTCTTAGCACCAGACAGCTCCATGTCCTACTATAAATTTCTGTTGGCAAAGGCTCTAGGCAGCTCAGCTGGTCTAGTGATTATGGCTATAAAACACTAAAGAACAAAATTGGGACACCTCCTTACCAGTCTCCTACAACTTTCATGAGTAAACAGAGACCTAGAGAAGGAAAAGCAACTTCTTAAGAGCATACATCTATTTAATATTGTACTTGAGATTCCTGAATCCCTGTCCTGTATTTTAAACCTTTTCAAGGAAAACTGTAGTGAGGGAGGGAGGGAAGAAGAAAGGAAGGAGAGTTACCTAAAATGGTAATTTTCATTATGAAATAATCAGTTTAATAAAGTATGGGAAATATAGGAAAGAAGAAAATAAAGAAATCAAGGACTGCATATTTAAAAATATATTATCTTTTGATCTTTTTTTTCCTATGTGGAGTTCATGTTTCTTTGATGTACCTTATCTTGCTCTTTTTTTTTTTTGTTGTTTTTTTCAGTACTGGGGATGGAACCCAGGAGAATTCTAGCTCTGAGCTATACCCTCAGTCCTATTTTTTAAGTCTTTACTTTTTTGAAACAGAGACTCACTGAGTTCCAAAGGATCTCGCTAAGTAGCTGAGGCTGTCTGCCAACTGTGATCCTCAGTTCTCAGCCTCCTGAATGGTAGGATTACAAGAGCGTGCCACCACACCTGGCTTTATCTTGCTTTTTTCAATTTAACATTAAAATGTCATAAAGCCTGTTTACCAATGAAATTGTGTACATTGAAATCTTGCAAATAAATATTTTACTGCACATGTTTACTGTTTTGTTATTAAAATGCTATAGGCATGGACTTGTGTAGAAAAGGTAACAAAGACCTAGGTATATTCCCCAGGAAGGTTTGTTCCTGTTCTTTACCCAGATATAATTGTTTTAAAGCAATTAACAAAACTTAGATTCGGGATTCCTGGTCCTGAAGTATTCATTCATAATACTTAAATTTCCCTCAGAAATGCTTGGGGTCTGACCAAGGGATGCCTTGATAGACTCCTCCACCTCTACAGCAAGGGTATGAGGCACTTTTGGGGACCAAAAGGAGTGACCTCCAGAGTTGCCTGGCTCAGAGAAACTGACTCTAAGGAAAAGACTGTTGGTCTTTTACCTGGTCCATGGAGTGGGTGGAGTGCTCAATTTTTCCAGAACCGGAACACAGAGAGGATGGCAATCATTAAAATGTCTTCAGTGCTTACTAAGAGAGGAGAGGCATCCTTCCCCCTCAAACCACTTGTACGTGCACACACACACACACACACACACACACACAAAAATTGGTTGTGCACAATTTGGGTTGCATTATTTAATTGTGACATGCAAAGCTGAATTCAACTATCAAGACTTATTTGGATAAAGGTTAAGTGATGGTTTTGTATTCTAGGTAGTTCAACGTGTTTGAAATAACCAAGCACTGAGGGATTAAGCTACTCACTCAAGGTCACACAGCAGAAACCAAGGACACTGAAATTAAAAAAATATAATGAAAAATGAAAGTGCCATTATCCTGGGTCTTGGATCTTGGAAAGCTGGATCTTAGCCTGCGAACCCTAGCCCACACTTCTGCCTTAATCAGTTTAATTTGTTTCCAGCTTGCCCTTGCCACCTTTGATTCTCTTTGTATCTGCCAAATATCAATTTATAGTAGTTTTCTGAAGTGCTTGACAGTTTCAATTTTTTTAGTTCCAGGCTCTATTCTTTTTACACAGGGCTAGAAAGCCATTAGAGTCATGTTAGTGGCTAGATTAATTTCTGCCCAAACACTTACTAAGGGCTGGTTTGTGTGTGGAGGAGGGGCAGGGGCTACTGTGAATCACTGGGAACTCCAGGATTGAGAATGTTCAGATTTTAAAACTGAAATAACTAAACAAATTCCCCTATAAAATAGAACAGTCTTGCTGGGCATGGTGGCTCATGCCTGTAATCCTGGGAGGCTGAGACTGGAGGATTATGGGTTCCAGGCCAGCCTCAGCAACTTGGTGAGACCTTAAACAATTTAGCAACACTGTTTCAAAATAAAAAATAAAAAGAGCTGAGGAGGTAGCTTGGAAGTTGAATGTACCTGTGTTCTATGCCCAGTAACAGCAACAGCAAAAGAACCCTCTCCTCTGTCAAAATATTGTCTGTTTAAATATACCTATACTTATAGTTTGTTGAGGTTTGGAAATAGGCAGTACAAGGCTCAGTGAACATGTGCTTTGCTGGGATACAAGGTGCTCTTACTCCCAGGTCACAAAAGCCAAGGTTGGAACCCATCTTTTTTTGTGTACCTACAGATTCAAGTTTCAGTTCACGGGAGCTTCTTTGCACACCTTTCCTCTACATCCCCAGCAAAGGCAGCTGAGCTAAAGTTGTCTTTAACAAGGAGTGGCATTTCGAGCTTCACTGGCATTTCCCCTTCAAATTGGGCAGACTACTTCTCTGTGGGAACTTGAACCTACCACACCTGTCACAGGCTTTAGGAAATATGAAGTGGCACTGCATCTGATCTCCAAAGAACTTGTCTGCATGTAGACCTGCTTGGCTATAGGAAATTGCCATTTTTGCCTATCCAAAGGCCCCCACCTAAACAGATCCAAATGCCAGAATATAGAAGGGATGTATGGGTGATGTGATAAAGAGAGCTCACAGCTATTTTCAGACACAAGGAGGGTGGCAGACCACGAAGTCTGTTATTGGTCTGTTTCCAGTATCTAATGTAAGTAAAGATTACAATCCTCATTGGAAAAGACAAGAGGAACAAGTAGATATATGAGCCCAGAAGAGTTACAAAGGGTCTCAATCATAGATCAGCTAAATTAGGGCTTACCAATATTCTCATATACTTTTTTTTTTTGGTGGTACTGGGGGTGGAACCCAGAGGCTTTCTACCTCCGGGCTATACTCCTAGACCTTTTTTATATTTTATTTGGAAACAGGGTCTCACCAAGTTGCTGAGAGCCTCACTGAGTAGCTGAGGCTGGCTTCGAACCCATGCGATCCTCCTGTCTCAGCCTCCCAAGCGCGGGGATTACAGGCGTGCGCCACCACGCTTGGCTTCTCATATACTTTCAAACCCTTCAGTTACCTTTTGTTTGTTTGAATAAGGCCATGTGCTTAAAAGAGTTTTTTCCTTAAAAATTTATTTATAATTTATTATTATATATTATAATAATAGCTTCTTGTACGCAGTACCAGCAAACCACACACACACTATATATATCCTGTATCATTTTGACTCATCAGTGATCAAATTTCAAAAATTTCTTGAAGGAAATTTTGACTGTTGTTTTTAATATACATTAAAGGTACACATGGTGGCTTGGACCTGCTGTGACATTTGAGGCAGGCTCTCAACTTGTAGGAGGGGTGTTAAGAGAGTTATTTAATTCAACTTATCTGACTCTCAAAGTCATTCATAGGTAAAATATACTTAGAGACTATTGAGTGCTAGGATGAGGGAAATGAGAAGTAACAGTGAAGGAGTGAGTTAGTAAATTAGTCCCACTTTCATGGAAATTAATATATATATATATATATATATATATATATATATATATATTGTCGGGCATGGTGTAATTCCCATGCTTGGGAGGTGAAGACAGGAGGATCGCGCAAGTTTAAAGTCAGCTTGATAGCTTAAGAGAGACCCTGTTTCCAAATTATATATATATATATATATATATATATATATATATATATATATATATATATATATATATATCTGGGATTGTAGCCTGGAGGTAGAAGGGTTCCATCCCTAGTACCACCAAAAAAATATGATATATATATTCATAGGAGTATTTCTAAGGCAGGGAATTAGTGCATGCATTTGGGTATATAAATATTTGTAACATTTTGTTCCACAGAATTTCCTTGGACTGAGCCAGACATGGTGGCACACGCTTGTAATCCCAGTACTTGAGAGGTTGAGACAGGAGGATTGCAGGTTTGTGGCCAGCCTCAGCTACTTCTTGAGGCCCTCTGCAACTTATACCCTGTTTCAAAATAAAAAATGAAAAATAGGGATGGGAGAGGAGGTAGAAGGCCCCTGGGTTCAACCCCCAGTTCTTAAAAAAAAAGAATTTTCTGGGACTGAAAGATCTATAAAGGGAGTAGGTAAACTAGCAACTGCACTATTTCTAACTGCCTGCTAGGAGAAGACAAGTGATGTAGGTGATGTAGGTTGTGATTCGCTGGTACTGTGTACAAGAAGTTACAGAGATAGAGCTAGATAGAGAGAGAGAGGGAGGGAGGGAGAGGGAGAAAAGAAGGAGAAGAAGAAGAAGAAGAAGAAGAAGAAGAAGAAGAAGAAGAAGAGGAGGAGGAGGAGGAGGAGGAGGAGGAGGAGGAGGAGGAGGAGGAGAAGGAGGAGAGAGATGAGAGAGAGAGAGAGAGAGAGAGAGAGAGAGAGAGAGAGAGAGAGAGAGAGAGAGAGAGAGGTCATTCTAGACTAGCTACTTTTAGGGTCATTTATTAAACCTCACATTGACATCTTGGTCACAAATGTTTTCTACTTCCTGGAAACAACCTGGGAGATAACCCAAACTATCTTTATCTGACATGTTAATTACTTTTGTTACATTACCTTGCCAAAATATATCCATAAATAAATAGTTGCTACCTCCAAAGGCAATCAATACCAAAAAGCCTATTCTTTCAAGTTTACTACCTGCTACCTCCAAAGGCAATCAATACCAAAAAGCCTATTCTTTCAAGTTTACTACCTTTAATTGGTAAAACACACATGGCGTAAGCTTTGACATCTTAAGTATTTTAAGTGTACAATTCTGTGGAATTAAGTATATTCATGTTGTTGTACATCTATGATCACCATCTATCCCTGAAATTATTTTTATCTTGTTGTACTGGAACTATATACCCATGAAAACATCAACTTCCCAATTCTTCCTTTCCCCAGCCCCTGGCTACCAGCATTTTAATTTCTGTCTCTATGAATTTGATGGCTCTAGATGCCTCATATAAGTGAAATCATAAAAATTTGTTTTTTCTTGACTGTTGTATTCCTTCCTTTTTAAGGTTGAATAATCATATTATACCACATTTTGTATTCATTCACACATTAGTGGATTCTTGGGTTGCTTCCGCCTTTTGGCTATTGTAAATAATGCTGTTATGGACATGGGTATACAAATAACTCTTTAAGTCCCTCCTTTCAGTTCTCTGGGATTTATATCCAAAAGTGAGATTTCTGAATCATATTATGTTTCTGTGTGGTGGGGGAGGGGTTACTGGGGATTGAATCCAGGGGCATTCTACCTTTGAGCTATGACCCTAGCTCTACTTTATTTTTATTTGGAAACAGGATCTCACTAAATTTCTGAAAGTCTCGATAAATTGCAGAGGCTGGCCATGAACCTGTGATTCTCTTATCTCAGCCTCCCAAGTACTGGGGTTACAAGTGTATGTCACCATGCCTGGCTATTTTTACTTGTTTTCTATGGTATCTGCACCATTTTACATTTCTACCAACAGTACATAAAGGCTTACAAATTTTTCATATCCTGGTTAACTAACACTTGTTATTTTCTGGACTTCATTGTTGTTTTTATAACAAACATCATAATGTACGTGAAGTGATATCTCATGGTTTCCATCTGCATTTCCTAAATATATAGTAATGTTAAACATCTTTTCATGTCCCTATTATTGGCTGTTGGTGTATGCTCTATTTAAGTCCTTTGCTCATCTTTAAAATCAGGTTGTTTGGTTTTTTATTGAGTTATAGTTGTACTTTATATATTCCAGATATTCATTTTTTACCAGCTATATGATTTAAATCTTCTTTCATTCTTTACATTGCATTTTCACTATGTTCATAGTATCTTTTGATTTACAGAAGGTTTTTATTTCATTATACTCCAATTTATCTATTTTTCTTTTGTTGCCTATTGTTTTGATATTGTATCCAATAAATCATTGCCAAATCCAATGTCATGAAACTTTCCCCCTTAGTTTTAAGAATTTTATGGTTTCTGTTCTAATGTTTAGAACAGAAACCATAAAATTTTTTTTATCAGTTTTGAGTTGATTTTTGTATATGGCATAAAAATAAGGATCTAAAATCATTCTTTTGCATATGGATATCCAGTTTTATCAACACTACTTGTTAAAAAACTATACTTTCCCTAATTTAGTGATCTTAACATACTTGGTAAAAATCATTTGATGAGATATGAGGGTTTGTTTCTGGTCTTTCTTTTCTTTATTACCAATACCACACTGTTTTGATTACTATAGCTTTGTAGTAAGTTTTGAAGTCAGAAAGTGTGAGATCATCAAAAATTTTCTTCTTTTTCAAAATTGTTTTTGCTATTCAGGTTCCCTTGTGATTCCATATGAATTCTAAAATGTATTTTCTGTCTTTTCAGGAAATGTCATTAGATTTTAAAATTTTATTTTTAATGAACAAATAATAATTATATATATTTAAAGGTATACAATGTAATGTTTGTATATATTCATACACTGTAGAATGATTATATCAAGCTAATTAACATTGACCTCACATACTTAGAATTTTGTAGTGAGAATACTTAAAACTCTAATTTTTAGCTGGGCATGGTAGCACATGCTTGTAATTTCTGTATTCGAGTCTGAGACGGGAGGATCAAAGGTTTTCGGCCAGCCTCAGGTATTTAGTGAGGTCCTCAGCAACTTAGTGAGACCCTGATTGAAATGTAAAAAATAGGGTTGGAAGTATAGCCTTGAGGTAGAATGCTGCTGGGTTCAATCTCCAATTTCACAAAAAAATCTATTCTTTTAGCAATCTTAAACTTATAATGTATTATTATTAACTATATCACCATTCTATGCAAGAGGTCTTGAAAACTTCCTCCTGTCCAAATGAAACTTTGTATCTGTTGGTCAAGATAATCCTCTTCTCTTTCCTTCCTTCCTCTAGACTCTGTTCCATTATATTCTCTACTTCTATAATTTCTGGTTTTTAGGTTCCACATATAAGAGAGATCAGGTGGCATTTGTTTTTCTGTGCCTAACTTATTTCACTTAGCATAAAGTTTTCCAAGTTGATCCATTTTTGCTTCAAATGACAGAATTTCCTTATTTTTAAGAGCTGAAAGGTATTCCATTGTATGTATGTATGTATGTGTGTGTGTGTGTGTGTGTGTAACACACACACTACATTGTCATTATCCATTTGTCTTTTAAAAATTTTTTTATTGGTGCATTGTAGTTGTACAAGTTAATGGGGTACAAAATGGTAGAGGCCTACATGCACACATTGCTTATTTAGCCCTTCCCCAATTCCCACCCCATTCCTTCCCCCCTTCCTCCTTCTGATGTTTGGCTTACTGATTGACTTTGATATGTTTGTGAATCTACATCATGTACATTAGGAAATTTCCTTCTTCCCCCTTCCACCCTCCTCAGCTGCATCATCTTATTTGTTCATCTGTGGTTTTTCCTCCTTCATCTAGAGTTTTTCCTTATGACCCTTTTTCTCCCTAGCTTTTACATATTAGAGAGAGCATCTAATTTCTTACTTTTTGTGACTGACTAAACTCACTTAGCATAATGTTCTCCAGTTCCATCTATTTACCTGTAAATGATGTAATTTTGTTTTTATGGATGAGTAAAATTCCATTTTGTACATATCCCATAGTTTAATAATCCATTCATCTGTTGATGGACATGTTGGCTGGTTCCATAGTTTGGCAATGGTGAATTGTGCGGCTATGAACACAGATACGCATGTATTAGTTTGGTAGTTTGGTTTCCATTCTTTTGGGTAGATACCCAGAAGTGGTATTGCTGGATCATATGGTAGATTTGTTCTCATTTTTCTGAGAAACCTCCATCTGTTTCCCAAAGTAGTTGCACTAATTTGCAATCATACCAACAGTGTATTAGAGTTCCCACTTCTCCACATCCTTACCAGCATTTGTTGTTTTTATTTTTAATGATTGCCAGTCTAATTGGCGTTAGGTGAAATCTCAGGGCAGTTTTGATTTGCATCTCTCTGATTGCTAATGATGTTGAACATTTTTTCATACATTTATTGGCAATTTGAATTTCTTCTTTTGTGAAGTGTCTACTTAGTTCACATGCCCGTTTTTGATTGGGTTATTTGTTTTCTTAGCAGTGAGTTTCTTGACTCACTTAGGAATAATCCATTCGTCTTTTGATGAGCATTTGAGTTGATCATATCTTGATTATTGTGAACAATGCAATAAATGTGGGAGTACACATCTTTCCTCAACATATTTATTTCAATTTGTTTGGCTATATACCCAGAAGTGAGATTACTTGATTACACAGTAGTACTATTTTTAGTTTTTTTCTGAACATTTATGTTATTCTCCATAATAGATATACAAATTTATATGTTTATTATTAATGAACATTATACAAGGATTACCTTTTTTCTTACTGATATTGAACTTTTTTCATAAACTCATTGGCTATTCATATGTTGTTGTCTCTCCTCCTTTTTCTCCTCCTCCTTTTTCCCTCCCTCTCTTCTTCTCTTTCTCTGTCTCCTTTTTCTTCTTCTTCCCTTTGATACTGGGTATTAAACACAGTAGTATTCTACCTCTGAGATAAAATCCCACCTTTTGGTTTGTTTGTTTTGAAACATGGTCTTTCTAATAGTTTTCTGAGAGTCTTGCCAAGTTTCTGAGGCTGGCCTTAAATCTGTGATCCTCCTGTCTCAGCCTCCCAAGTATTGGAATTCCAAGCACATCCATCATGCCTGGCATGTGTCTTCTTTGATAAAAATGTTTACTTAAATATTTTGTCCATTAGTAATCAAGTTATTTTTCTTGTTATTGAAGTCTTTAATCCATTTTAAGTTGAATTTTGTGTTTAGTGTAAGGCAAATGTCTGATTTAATTCTTCTGCATATGGATATCCAGTTTCCCATCACCATGTATTGAAAGGATAAAGGATAAAACTTTCCTTATTGTGTGTTCATCATGCTTTTATATATAATGAATTGGCCATAACATGTAGGTGTATTTCTGGCCTCTCTCTCTCTCCCTTTATTGCATTGGTTGATGATGTGTCTTTTAAAGCTAGTGCTATATTATTTTTATTTCTATAACTTGTAGTACAGTTTGAAATCAGGTTGACGCTTTTAGCTTTGTTTTTTCTGCTCAAAATTGTTTTGGCTATCCAGAATCTTTTTACTTCCATATGAGTTTTAGAATTTTTTTTTGCTAATTTTGAGGAAAATTTCATTGGAATTTTAATAGGGATTGCATTGACTCTATAGATTTCCTTGAGTAATGACATTTAAAAATGTTAATACTTTTAATGCATTAATATAATATAGCTTTTTATTTATTTTTGCCTTTGTCAGTTTCTTTCATCAATGATTTATGGTTTTCAGTATATAGATCTTTTATCTCTGTGGTTAAATTCATCTCTAAGTATTTTACTCTTTTATGCTATTGTACATGGGGTTATATTTTAATTTCTCTCTTGGATAGTTTGCTATTAGTGTACAAAACACAAATGATATTTGTGTGTTGAATTTATATTTTAGACTTTACTGAATTTATAAAATCAGATCCAATAGTTTTTAGTGGAATCTTTAGAGTTTTGTATATATTGCATTAGATTATGTCATCAGTGAACAAAGATGATTTAACTTCTTTCTTAATTGGATGCCTTATATTCCTTTATCTTGTATAATAACTGTGGTTAGGACTTCTAGTGCTATGTTGAAAATAAGTGATAAGAATGGGCATCTTTATCTTATTCCTAATCTTACAGCAAAAACCTTCAACTTTTCACCATTCTGTGTGAAGTTAGCTTTAAACTTACCATCATTTTTTAAACAGGGATTTCATTGAATCTGATAGTGTATTTGGGTGATATTGACATCTTAATAATATTTAGATTTTCAATTCATAGGATATCTTTCAGTTATTGGTGTATTTTTTTTTGCAGTACTGAGTATTGAACCCAGAAGCATTCTACCTCCAAGCAACAACCTCATCCCTATGTTTACTTCTTTTATTTTGAAACAGAGTCTCAAAGTGGCAGAGGGCCTCACTAAGTAGCTGAGGCTGGGTGCAAACCTGTAATCCTCCTGTCTCAGCCTCCCAAGTACTGGCATTACAAGCATGTGCCACTACACCCAGCTTTGGTGTATTCTTTAATTTCTTTGGCCAAGATTACTTTTCAGTTTACAGATTTTTCTCTTCTTTGGTTAAATTTTATTCTTTTGTTTGTTACCATAAGTGGGGCTTTCCTTTTCTGGTTGTTCATGTTAGCATATAGAAATACAACTGATTTTTGCATTTTGGTTTTGTATTCTACAACATTGATGAATTCATTTATTTGTTTTACTTGGGTTTTTTGAATCCTTCAGGCTTTTCTTGTTGTCTAACTTTTAATTTTAGAATAGATTTAGATTTACAGAATTATTGTGATGACAGTTCAGAGTTCCCAAATATCCCACCTTTAGTTTCCTCTATTATGATTTCTGTTGCTTTGATCAATTTGTCACAATTAATGACTCAATAATGATACATTTAATTAACTAAGACCTATATTTTATTCATATTTCCTCAGTTGCCCTGTGTTTTGGTAAAAATTCTCACTGCTGGGAGCCAATAAGCTTGACTAAACACAATTTAGAGAAAATACAATTTTTTTGAAGGGGAGTAAAAGGTTTATTGGAAGCAACAGGGAATAAGGAAGATGGCTGAACACCCCAAAGGGGCTGTCGGGTCTCTGATGTCCAGCTGCTGCCTTCCGGACATTACTTGGGAGTAGCCCAAGCCTAATGCCTTCAATTACAGTTGGCTTCAATTACAGTGGCAGAACACCACTCGGGCTGTCGGGTCTCTGATGTCCAGTAGCTGCCTTTAGGTCACTACCCTAGTGTTGCCCAAGCCAAGTGCCGTCACTTGCAAACTACTTTCTCCCAGAGTCCATGTGATCTGCCAGAAAAGAGGTACAGGTCACCCCTAGGGGCCCTGGTCAGCCTTGATTTCCAGCAGAGGTCTTCAGATCACTACCTGAGAGCATCCTGAACCACATGCCCTCAGTTGCACTCTGCTGTCTCTCAGGGCTAACACGACCTGCGAGAGAGAGAACAGCTCCCCAAAAGGGGAGGGGGTCCCGAGAGGGAAAAACCCCAGAAAATACAATTTATTTGCTCACAGTTTTTGGAGATTTAGAGGTTCAGTCCATGTCAGGCCAGGTCTGCAGAGCTCAGGGTATGATAGCAGGAAGCAGAGAGAAAGAGTGCAAGGCGTGGTTCTCACATTGTGGAGATTAGAAGCAGAAAACAAAGGGAGGTGAAAACCATATATAATTCCCAAGACTATACCTCCAGTGACCCCTCCTTAGCAACCAAGCCCTGCTTCCAACATTCTTACCTTGTTTCCATGAGGGGCTGGGACAACATTCTAAATCCAAGCCTGTGCCCCTCTAGACCTCATGGCCACCTCATAATTCCAAATGCATTTAGTTCATTTCTAAGAGTTCCATAATTTTAATAGTTTTAGCATCACTCAAAAGTTCAAAGTTTCCTCTGATATTCAAGGGAAACTCTTGGCATGTGAGCTCCTGTTTAAAAAAAAAGTAAGTTACATACATTCAATGCAGAATGGAAGAGTAAACATTTGTATTCCAAAAAGGGAGAAACATGGCTAAAGAAAAAAAGAATAGATCAAAATAATATTGAAATTCAACAGGGAAAGCATTTAATCCTGCAGCTCTACTTCTAGCATGCAGGGCACATGGTGGTGAGATACAATCTCCAAGGGGCCTTGGCATCCCTCTCCTATGTCCTGGTTGATTGAAATGGACAGCATACTGGCTTTTCTAACCTGTCTTCATGGCTCACAACTTGGAGCATTTCCTTGTTGCTATTTCATGTTTCTGGAACTTCTAAATATCAGTGTTTTGCTGGTAACCTTAGCTTCACCCTCTTTACCCTAACAGCTTCACAATTTACTCCATTTGGGCCTTCTTTCAGGGATTCTGACCCTGTCACATATTACCTGGATTCCCAGGCCTTCCTTTGAAATCTGAGGGAAGACTCCATGACCCCTTTTTTCCAACAAAGCCAGGATTAAGTGAGCACTAAAATCAACTGCCAGCAGAAAGTCATGCCCTCTTTAATCATTGCTATTTGGCCCTTTTCAATTACAGCTACTGGGCCCACCTCTATCTGGATGCTGCTGGCTCCACATCTATCATGGCCACCACTGGCGCCACCTACATCATGGTCTCTCCTCATCATGACTGCTGCCTCCTTCTACCTTTAATCCATCTTACTTTCTTCTAAAACATCATCTCTCTGGGCCCCAATTTTACAGATGCCTTTCTGGCCAAACTGCAAATCTATTAAGTCTCTCTGCTTTACTTTCTGCTCTCTCTCTCTCTTTTTTTTGTGGTACTGGAGATGGAACCCAGGGGCTTTCTATCTCCAGGCTATACTCTCAGACCTATTTTATCTGGAAACAGGGTCTCACTAAGTTGCTAAGAGCTTCACTAAGTAGCTGAGGCTGGCTTAGAACCTGCCTGATCCTCCTGTCTCAGCCTCCCAGGTACTGGGATTACAAGTGCACACCACCACACCTGACTTACTTTCTGCTCTCAAAATCTAGTATACAATTCACTGAATGCCGACATCAGCATTCATAATGCATTTTGGATACTTTACTGTTTTCATATTTCCTATGCCAACTTTGCCAGTCTATCATCTTTAAATTTGGCCTCGTAGAGCCAGGTGTAGTGGCACATGCTTGTAATCCCAGTACTTGGGAGGCTGAGACAGGAGGATTGCAGGTTTGCGGCCAGCCTCAACTATTTAGTGAAGCCCCCTGAAACTTAGTGAGACCCTGTTTCAAAATAATAAAAAATAGGGCTGAGGGTATATAGCTCAGAGGTATGAGGCACCCGGGTCCAATCCCCAGTACTGCAAAAAAAAAAAAAAAATAGCCTCACATAAAATTTTAGGGCATGGGCAAAATGCTGATAAATTTTTTGCCATAATGTAACACTTATGACCTCTACTCCATTTTCTTATGGAGTCCTCTTTTGGTGTTTGATATCTCCTGAGAATAATCTCTACCATTCACCTTTTTAGCCACATTCTAGCCCTTTTAATTTCCTCTCACAAAACAGTTCCAAAGACTTACAAATACATGAGCAAACTTAGATGCAGCAGTTACCCCACTCTTCTGGTAACAATTTCTGTCTCAGTCAATATTCTGATTGCCAATAAGCCTGACCACACAGAATTTAGAGGAAGGTAAACTTGATTATAATTTTTTGGAAAGTTTAAAGGTTTAGTTCATCTCAGGCCAGGCCTGTGGAGCAGGAAGAGAAGAGAGGGAGAGAACTCTACTCTTATATCTTAGAGGCTAGAAGCAGAGAGAGCAGGGGGAGGAGAAATCATATTATTCCCATGGCCACACCCCCAGGGACCCCACCTTAGCAACTAAGCCCCACTTTTAACATTGTTACCTTGTTTCCATGAGGGCTAGGGGGACATTCTAAACTCAAACCATTATACATTGTAATATCCTTTTTGTGTACCAGGATTCCTTTCTAGATACCATATCATAGTAAATTATCTTGTCTCCTTAGGCTCCTTTTGATTTTTATAATTTCTCATAGTTTATTTTTTATCACCTTGAGAGTTTTCAAGATTAATGGTTAGGCATCCTGTCACATACCTCAGTTGGGACTTTCCAGATGTTTTTCTCACAATTAGATTGAAGTAGTATACTTTGGGGAATAAGACCGTAATATTAAAGTGTCCCTCTCATCACATTGTCTAAATACTATTAACATGACTTAATGCCATTGATGTTGGCATGATGTTGCCATGATTACCTGGCTGAGGTAGTGTTTGTCAGGCTTCTCTGGGATAAAGATACTTTTTTACCCACATTTATAATGTAGTCTCTGAAAAGAATCACTTTGGGTAATTCACACTTTGGGGAATTACGTGCTACCTCTTTGAGGATGAAGCATCTACATACATTAGTAAGAATTCTTGTGCAGTAAAGACTTTTCTATTGCCTCATTTATTTGTTTAATCATTTATTTAGGTCAGCATGAACTCATGGATATTTACTTTCAACTTTGGGTTCTAGTCCAATACTGTTTTATTTATTTTGTTTCTCAAATTGTTCTAGCTTTGGCCTTTGGGAGCATTGGTTCCTGTGACCCTATCTCTGTCATGTGGTGTGTGTGTGTGCTTGTGTGTGTGTGTGTGTGTGTTCTTTTGAACTTATTTTTTGTTCTGTCTCCTTCCATAAAAATGAATCTCTTTTGCATGTGACAGCACTTCAGATTTTTGAAAAAACATTCATCATTATCTCCTCTAGTTCTCTCCAGACTAAACAGTTTCCACCCATTCCATCAGACATTCCTCATGTGACAGATTTATTGACCTCTTACTTTAATACCTCTTGTTTTCTTCTGGAAACATCCCATTTTGTCAGTTATTTAAATCACCTCTACTTACTCTTCTGACTCTCCACAAAAAATATAAAGTATAAGAGAAATTAAAGGTATCTTCTTTTGGAAACTATTTGTGATAGTACCAACTACCAGGCTGTGTCACTGAATGAATATATATAACTCCTGATTAGAATAAAAACTCCCTAGAAATTCAAGGGAAATGTAATGCTTCTATTTTATGCAGAACTTAATGTTTTTCAGAGCCACTTAGAAGCCTAATCCTTTGACACCCCTTAACCCCTTTGTGAGGTTGGTAGGGCAGTTAGTGGTAGGACAAAAAAACTAAGGGATAGAAAGGGAGACTATCTAAGGTTGCCATATGAGTTAAACAGAACTGGGTTCTCCTTATTCCAGTAGCCTTTACATTTTCTCTAAACTTTGACTATGTACTATAAATTCTCAAACTTATTGATATACCACTCTCTTTTCAGAAAAAAAAACCCTTACTTGGCACCCTCCTAGGTTCTTCCATAGCTCTCTTATTTTTATTCAGTGTCCCACAATTGCAGCAGAGGCTGCTACCATCCCTCTGGATCTGTCCAGCATCCACCCAGGGAGCAGTATCACCAACTTTGCAAATCCGTGTGTAGACTAATATTTGTTTATCAGACATTCAACCTTAATCAGAATTGCTAGTACATATATCCTGATATGAGATATGGAAGGAAATCTGAAATGCAAGCATTTAAGAAATGTTTTTAAAATATTTTGTATGCTAGTAGATACTGATTTGTTGGTCAAGCCAGAACCTAGAAAATATATGGTTAGGTTTGGGAAGAGAAATATAAACAGAACAAAAATGAATGTTTTTCTAATTGTCCTTGCCTGCCACAGATATTAGGCAGCTGGCTTTCTGTCTTTTTCACTACTTATCAAATTCTAATGGAAAAGTGCTGAGGTGTGGCTAATCCCAAACAGTATATAATCCCCAAATAATTTATAAAGTAATATCTTGTCATACATACATACCCCAATGCCCCATCCCTATTCTCTCCTTTTAGAGCTTGCAGAGACTGCACTGGGAAATATGACAACAACCTTTATTCCTGGGCTTTCTGTGTTGATTCACACACAAGGCAAAACGTTTGTGTCAGATGTAGTAGTGTATGCCTATAATCCCAGCACTTGGGAAACTGAGATGGAATGATCATAGGTTCGTGGCCAGCCTCAGCAACTTAGGCCCTCTGTAACTTAGTGAGACCCTGTTTCAAAATAAAAGAATAAGGGTTGGGGTGTAGCTCAGAGGTAAAATGCTCCTGGGTTCAGTCCTCAGTAACACACATACACACACACAGAGTGAGTTTGTAACAGTCTTGTCACTTATTTCTTTTTATATGGGCTAGAAATTAGTTGGGGAGAGTAAAAGAGCTAAAAACACCTTCTCTCCCTTACTACCTGACCACTCACTCAATCTGGAAATCAGTTTGTACAAACTACAAATGGTGAGTACAGAATATTTTAAATCATACTCGGAATGAATAGTTGCCACACTCAAATAACCTGCTGCCTTTAAGGAGTCATCAGTTGAAAAGAACAGCTGGCATCTATGGCACTACCTACTGACCATGGAGAGATGGGGGAAAGTGGTCTGAATTTCAGTTGGCAAATGGGAAGGGCTAAATTTCTTGGCTAATAGAAGGGAAGTATGGGATACAGAAAAAGAGGGTAACAAAGGGGCTGAGAGTTATACATTTTAACTTTAGTGACAAAGGATGAGGAGAGGTAAGTAGGTACAGACAATATCCTTACTTGGAGTGTGGGGGTTGTTAAGGAAGGGAAACCTCCACTTTATTTTAAATCTTAGCTTTAATATGTTGTGAGTCATTAAGATGGAGTTGATAGGAGAACCTAGGAAGCATGACTAAGTCGTTGGATTGGCTATGGAGAAGGGCAAGCTTTTAATTATTTGAACCTGTGAACTTTGTTTCTTTCCCACCTGAAAGAGGTTCTGAGATGAATGAAGAATGTGAATTCTGCTGACATAATTTTTACTGGAGAAAGTTCCTTATGGGAACTTGAACTTTCTACTCCCCAAAAGATTACTCACTGGAAATAGTCCTTCCCTAGATCTATAGGTATCTAAGTTAATGGCAGAGCCAGGTCAGTTGTGACTCCAGATCCAAGTGGCTCTGGCTGACCTTAGTGGGGGCAGATTTTCATAAATTTAGGAGAGTAGAATTTCTTCAAAAGGTCTGATGAGCCTAATATGAGACTTTGTGGAAAATTTTCCACAGTCTGTATGTATGTATGTATATATATATATATATATATATATATATATATATATATATATGTATATATATATATAATATTTGTTATCTGATTGTGTGTATATGTGTGCTGAATATTTTAAAAATCTTCCAACTCACCTAAATCCAGTCTTCCCATTTCTGTCTTGGTTGCCATCTCTCCACATTCCCTTTTTCATTTCTTCTGTCTCCAATACCTGTTAAATGTGTAAGATTGAATATATTAATTTTAATGTGACACACAAAATGAAATGGTTTGCTTAGCTTAGCTGTAAAGTTAAGGTCAAGAATGTGGTAGTTTATACAGGTCTTAGCTCACTCATCAGATGAACCCTTTAAGTCTTTAAAAAATATTAGTGTGGAAAGCAAAAAAACATTTAGATTTTCAGTCTTCCATTTGTTCTGCAACATGAGAACTAGGTGGCAAAGAGAGAGTAACTAGAAGGAGAATAAAGCCAAGTACCTTTTCCTCCTTGTTCTTTAGCTCCTTGAATGATGAAATAAGACACCTTTAATTCTTCTATTATCTGAAGTCATCTGCCTTATGGATTAGTCTCATATCTTCATCCTTCAGCTGTTCAGTGTCACATATACTAAAGGTTTTAAATATTTTTTGATTCTACAAGAATAGCAATCACAAGGCTTAGACACTCAGGGGGAAACAAAATAAGAGGGGCAAAAATAAATTCATTTTTCAGTATTCATTTTCCTGAAGACCTAAGTCAGTATCTCTATTAAAAAAATGCCTAGGTCTAGTTTTTTCTTCTTGACCACCTCCCTAATACCTACACCTCCTCTCCCTTTCTTCCTTTTTCCCTCTCTCCTTCTTCCGTGAGTCTGGTGGACAGCCTAGTCTGACACCTCAAAAATAATCTAATTCTAGGAAAGAAACTAGATTCTGCCTCTGACATTCCGTTCCCCTTGTGGTTTTAATTAGGTGTAAATTCTCCTATGTTTGCTTTGAAACATGCCTCAGGATCTTAGGGAGATGGCAGCCAGATGGGGTATTAATGCAGGGTGATGTTTCTCACTTCACGGTGCCCATGCAACATTTATTGTCATTAAAATAGTGTCATTCAAATGAGGTGGCTGATGTTAGAAACTGAATGCAAAGTTGATCATTGTTCTGTGCTTCTGAGCTTTGCTGAAGAGGCTGAATTAGAGGCACTATTTCAACTCAGCTTATGCAATATGTATCTATGTATCTATCACTCAAAAGTGAAACCCTTGAGACTATGACAGGAGGACAAAGCCTTTAAGGCTATATTAGCATTGTAGGGACAAAAATACCTGCCTTTCCCATTTCTCAGGCTGTGAAGAGAATGAGGAAAATATGTGTAAAGTAGTCTGAGCACCTAGAAAGAAAAATTTTTATCAGCCCCGTGTAAGATCTTTGGTTAATTCCCTCAAGTCCCATTAAGTCTTGGAAGCCCTGTAACAAATTTCTCTTTTCCCTCCTCAGGGTTTGATTTTCCTCTGGTGCCCAGGTTAAATAGAAATTGTTTTCTATCTTGTGTTTAGCATTTGTTCCTCTGCTCCTCTGCATTGAAGCTGTGAATTCAGAAAACTTCTTTGGGTCTTTGGGGCTGTCTGTTGATGGTGAGGCTTAAGCATTAAATAACCACACAGAACTAATTAGGATTTGTGGCCTATGGCCAAGGGAACTAATTTCACTGTGTAGAAGATCTAAGAGGAAAAAATGCAGAAGACTTGATAACCCTTCTCTCAAATTGTCTCCTTGTAAATGCAAGTAAAAATTTTTTTGTAGAAGCCCAGATTGGAAGTATCCCCCACTTTTCTGTATTTTATTCTTTATGACTTCACTCTAGGTTGAACTGTGAAAAAGTGATGCAGACAGGAGCCATTTTTGGAGAAGCAGAATAGAGGGAATACAATACACAGCTTGACTAATTCAAAACTGAAGCCCTAGCCTCCCCAGTCTCATGCTCCAGAACAATAATTTCTCCTTGGCCAGAGGCCTAAGCATTTGTGTCCAATCTCATACTTTTTCCTGCACGGATTCATCAAGTCAACCCTCCAGTTGCTTGTTTTTTTCTGCACCATCCCCTAATTTAAGTTAAGCTTAAAAATGAGAGCCATTAAGTAGCAAAACAAACAAATACAACGATAATAACAGAACATTATGTCCTGGGCCTCAGAGGTCAATTTAATGTGATTAGCGGCATAAAACTTCACAAAGGCTTTCACTGGAGGATTACCAGAAACAGCATCATTCAGTATGTTGCCATGCACTGCCATTCTTTCACTTTGGCATTATTTATTGATTGTACCAGAAGCACAATATTTGTACTTATTAAACCTTTTAGTTTCCTTTGAGCTTTTCCTGAGTCAAAATGGAACTGTACCATTATTGTTAAACTGCTCTCAAGGCTAAAAAACCTCCTGAATATTGTTTACATACCTGGTTACAAAGGCGAGTACTGAGGCGGAGTTGCTCTGCCTGCTTTGATTCATATCAAGGGTAATACTGTGTGTGTGTGTGTGTGTGTGTGTGTGTGTGTGTGTGTTTTCACAAAGGAGGGGGTAGTGAGTGGAGCAAGAGTTTTAAGGAAGGAAGGGGGCTAGAAGAAAAAAAACTTTCAATGATTTGAAACTGCATAATGAAAGGATTCTGAAATTTAATTACAAAAATGGCTTTGTTTCTTCTCTCACCTCCTCCTCTCTCTCCTTCCCTCCACTCTTCCCTCCCCAAAAGCACTAAAGTAAAATGAGACTGTCAAATAGAAGCCACACACCCACTCTAGGTCTGTTTTGAGAAAGGGATTTTTTTCTTTCCTTATTTACATGGTGGCGGCGGCGGCGCAGCAGCAGCAGCAGCAGCAGCAGCAGCAGCAGCAGCAGCAGCACTGTTCTGCTTGGTCTCCTCTCCCCTATGCAACTCTCCAGACTAGTGAGCAGGATCACAGCTTCAAACAATTGCTCTGATCACTTTTCTTACCATGTCTTGTGGTTTCACAGTCGACATTCAGTATTCATTCAGGGAGTCACTTCCTGACCCTCTGACATGACCTGAAAGAGTTGGAGATTTAATATCTACATTTGAAAATGCTTAAATGTGGCTGTATAAAGTGAGTTTGCCTTTGTGGCTGCAGATTTTGTTGACAATTTTTGGAAAAGGAATAAAACATCATTTTAACCAAAGAATCAATATTGTATTTGAGAATATGAATGTATTTCAAACAATGCATTTTTAAGGCATACCTGCATTATTTACTATTGAGGTTTTTCTTTTAAATTTTTTTATTTTTTATCTAGGACTCTTTAGAGTGCTTGGGAATAAGTCCCTTAATGTTTTTTTTTTCACACGGCTATATACTATATGATTCCAACTAAATGGAATGCTGAAAAATACAAATTATAGAGATAGTCATCATCAGCATTTGCCAGGGGTTCAAGAGGAATATGTAAAGAACGGAATATTTTTAGTGCTTTGAAACTATTCTGCATGATACTGTAATAGTGGATACATATTACTATACATTTGCCAAAACTTATATAATGGACAACATTGAGTGAACCCTAACAAAAACTATGGGCTTTGGATGATAATGATGGGTCAATGTATTGACAAATGTACCACACTAAAGCAAGATGTTAATAATAGGAGAAAATGGAAAGGGAAGGGTATGTATGAACTCTACTTTTTTCCCCATTTTATTTTATTTTATTTTTTTATTTTTTAATTGGTGCATTGTAGTCATATATCAATCACACTGGAGTACAAGACTTGAGAGGATATACAAGCACACATCATCCAGTTAGCCCTCATCCAGCCCCCATCCCATTCCCTCCCCCTCCCTCGATCCCATACTTGTTTGGTGATTTACTTTGATACATTTGTTTATGTACCTCCTGCGTTTTAAAGAGGCTCCGTCCTCCAGTATTACATACCCTCTGATTGGTCACATTAGTTGCTTCACTATAGGGCCCTTTCTATAGCTCGACCTCTTTCTGTTGCCCCTTTCCTCCTAGTTTTTGCTGATTAGGGGAAGCATCTGATTTTTATTTTCTGCGATATTTCTCTGTGCATGCTGTGTTGCAAGTACCGATCCCACTCTTGACAGTCCCAGTAGTAGCCTGGCTACGTGGTGGACTGATCTAGACCTCGCTGGCTCAAGCAGCGGCCTTGCCTCATGGGAGGGCCCGATTCTGGTCTCGCTGGCCCCGGCACCGGCCTAACCTCTCAGCTGGCTCCAATCCCAGCCTCGGAGGCCCGAGCAGCGGCCTTGCCTCATGGCAGGCTCCGATGCTGGCCATTGGCCCCGGCACCAGCCTAACCCCTCGGCAGGCTCCGATCCTGGCCTTGGAGGCCCCAGCACCGGCCTAGCCTCACAGCAGGCTCCGATCCCGGCCTCAGAGGCCCCAGCACAGGCCTTGCCTCACGGTGAGCTCCGATGCTGGCTGTTGGCCCCAGCATCAGCCTAACCCCTCGGCAGGCTCCGATCTCAGCCTCGGAGGCCTCAGTGGTGGCCTTGGCTCACGGAAGGCTCCGATGCCGGCCGCTGGTGCCGGTACCGGCCTAACCCCTCGGCAGGCGCCAATACGGGCCTCGGAGGCCTCAGCACCAGCCTTGCCTCAGGGCAGGCTCCAATGCCGGCTATTGGCCCGGCACCAGCCTAACCCCTCGGCAGGCTTCAATACGGGCCTCGGAGGCCACAGCACTGGCCTTGCCTCACAGCAGGCTCCAATGCCGGCCATTGGCCCCGGCACCAGCTTAACCCCTTGGCAGGCTCCGATCCCAGCCTCGGAGGCCTCAGTGGTGGCCTTGCCTCACGGAAGGCTCCGATGCCGGCTGCTGGTCCCGCCACTGGCCAAACCCTTCAGCAGGCTCCGATTTGGGCCTTGGAGGCTTCAGCACTAGCCTTGCCCCATGGCAGGCTCCAATGCCGGCCATTGGCTCCGGCACCAGCCTAACCCCTCGGCAGGCTCCGATCCCAGCCTTGGAGGCCTCAGTAGCGGCATTGCCTCACGGAAGGCTCTGATGCCGGCCGCTGGCCCTGGCACTGGCCTAACCTCTCGGCAGGCTCTTATCCTGGCCTCGGAGGCCCCAGCACCGGCCTTGCTTCACAGCAGGCTCCGATGCCAGCCTCGCTGGGCCCAGCACTGGCCTAACCGCTTGGCAGGCTCCGATCCTGGCCTTGCTGGCCCCAGCACCGGCCTAACCCCTCAGCAGTCTCCAGTACCAGCCTCGGAGGCCCCAGCACTGGCTTTGCCTCACGGCAGGCTCCAATGCTGGCCGCTGGCCCCGGCATCGGCCTAACTCCTTGGCAGGCTCCGATCCCAGCTTCAGAGGCCCCAGTAGCGGCCTTAGCTCATGGCAGGCTCCGATGCCATTGGCCCCAGTACCGGCCTAACCCCTCGGCTCTTATCCTGTCCTCAGAGGCCCCAGCACCGGCCTTGCCTCACGGCAGGCTCCGATGCTGGCCTCGCTGGCTCCAGCACCGGTCTAACCCCTCGGCAGGCTCCAATCCTGGCCTTGGAGGCCTCAGTAGCGGCCTTGCCTCACGGAAAGCTCCAATGCCGGCCATTGGCCCCGACACCGGCCTAACCCCTCGGCAGGCTCTTCTCCTGGCCTCGTTGGCCGCAGCACCGGCCTAACCCCTCAGCTGGCTCCGATCCTGGCCTCAGAGGCCTCAGTAGCAGGCTTGTCTCTCAGAAGGCTCCGATGCCAGCCGCTGTCCCCGGTACCAGCCTAACCCCTCGGCAGGCTCTAATCCAGGCCTCGGAGGCCCCAGCACTGGCCTTTCCTCACGGTGAGCTCCGATCCTGGCCTTGCTGGCCCTGGCACCAGCCTCGCCTCACGGCAGGCTCCGATCCCAGCCTCAGTGGCCCCAGCATCGGCCTAATCCCTCAGCAGGCTCTGATCTCGGCCTTGGAGGTCCCAGTAGTGGCCTTGCCTCATGGCAGGCTCCGGTGCCGGCCATTGGCCCCGGCACCGGCCTAACCCCTCAGCAGTCTCTGATCACTGTCTCAAAGCTCCAGCACCAGCCTTGCCTTACGGCAGGCTCCGATTCCGGCCTTGCTGGCCCCAGCACTGGCCTAACCTCTCATCAGGCTTGACCTGGCCTCAAAGGCCCCAGCACCGGCCTTGCCTCATGGCAGGCTCCGATCCAGGCCTCACTGGCCCCAGCACCGGCCTAACCCCTCGGCAGGCTCCGATCCCGGCCTCGGAGGCTCCAGCACTGGCCTTGCCTCACGGCAGGCTCCAATCCCAACTTTGCTGTGTCCGTCACCAGCCTCACCCCTCGGCAGGCTCCAATCCGAGCACCCTCTTCGCCCAACCAATTGTCCCACGTTCTCGAGGATGCGTGGTGGTAACATTCTGCCTCTGGGGTTATTATTTCAAAGGTTCCAGGTGTAATGCATCAGATCTCTGCCTCCCATGAGTACTGACCACTGCCATTGCCACTGCCTCCACCATTTCAAATCCTTCCCAGGCTCTTTTTCCACTCTGAATGTTGTCCAGTGTTCCTAAGCATGCGTGATGGTAGCATTCGGCATTTGGTGTAATTTCTCCAAAAAAATAAGATTGGTAGGATCCGATTTCTGCTTCTCCTGAATACAAGTCACCACTGCCATCGTGGAGACTGCTTTCAACACCGCCTTTTTCCTTGGTCTCCGCTAAACTCTCTCCTTACAGGTGATGTCCAAGATTCTTAACAATATTGAGAAACAGCAGTCCTCCTTCATGGGGATTTTTTCTATAAGTTCCAGTGCATTTGGATAAGTTTTGTCTGCATCTCCAGTGTCCTGGCATCCGCCATGGCTTTCTTAACTCCTCTCGGATATTTTTCCTTTTTCTTTTCCTTTTCCTTTTTTTTTAAATAAGAGAAGACAGTATATGTGGTTTGAGGAGGTAGTGGGATCAGGCACTCAGTAGCACTGTGACCCGGTCGGTTTCCCCATGGGTCCAGCGTGCTCCGCACTACTCCGCCTGGGGCCCAGAGTCCCGTGACCCAGGCCCGGCTGGCGTGCCCTGCGAAACCCCTGCCCGGGACCCAGCGTCTTACTGTGCCTGGCTTCTCCAGGTGTCTGGTGTGCTACGCGCGGTCTGGCCCAGGGCCCAGAGTCCCGCGACCCGGGCCCCGGCTGGCGTACCCCGCGAGACCCCCCGTCTGGGACCCAGGGTACTGGGCCTGGTTTCTCCAGGGGTCTGGTGTGCTATGCGCAGTCCGGCCGGAGCCCAGAGTCCCGCGACCCGGCCCCGGCTGGAGTGGCGTGCACAACCCCCGCCCGGGACCCAGCGTCTTACTGTGCCTGGCTTCTCCAGGGGTCTGGCGTGCTATGCGCCGTCCAGCCCGGGGCCCAGAGTCCCACGACCCGGGCCCTGGCTGGTGTGCCCCACGTGACCCCCACCCAGGATCCAGGGCACTGGGCCCAGTTTTTCCAGGGCGTCTGGTGCGCTACACACGGTCCGGCCTGGGGCCCAGAGTCCCGCAACCCGGGCCCCAGCTGGCATGCCCTGCGTGACCCCCGCCCAGGACCCAGAGTATTGGGCCCGGTTTCTACAGGGGTCTGGCGAGCTACGTGCGGTCTGGCCCAGGGCCCAGAGTCCCGCGACCCGGGCCCCGGCTGGCGTGCCCTGCGCGACCCCCACCGAACTGTCTACTTTTTGCTCATTTTTTGTAAACCCAAACCTGCTTTTTAAAAATTGTGTATTACATTTTTGAAGTTAATAAAGAGCAAAATTAATAAATATAAAAATATTTTTCATGCCAACTGTCAATTTCCAACTGCTCTAAAATAGAGCTTTTGAGTTGTTTTGATATTGCCTGTCTTCTATCCTAGTCTAGTATGTACTTGATCCTAAAAATTAAATTGCCCCTAATCAGTAAAGGTAATACTGATTTTTTAATACTGTGCATGAAAACCTGCTTCTTATATTCTTTGTTAGGAATAATCTTTCTCACATGCAATGCGAATATCTCTGGTAGCTGATTAAGAGAGATATGTAAGCCTAGGATCAAAGTCTTGAAACAGGATCAGGGTCATTGAACATATAACCAAGATAAGGGACAGAGGCTCATGGCACAAGAGCTGAAATATGTATTATAGTGAGCCCTAGGGAGGAGAAAGAAACTAAGTACTAATTTAGTGAAGGGAGAGAGCTAACAAAGAGTTATCTGGACTATGATGTGGACTATGAGTTATGTGGACTAAGAGCTGTGTCCCAGAGAATTTGTTTTGGTTTTGTCTACGCTTTTTCCCCCTGTGCCTGCTGTGTGTGTGTGTGTGTGTGTGTGTGTGTGTGTGTGTGTGTGTGTATGTGTGTGTGTGTTGGTGTTTACCAATTTAAGAAAATGTAGGGGAGTCCCTCAGAGTACCTGACTAGTATCACTGTGCTGCAAAGAAACAATTGTGCTTCACAATGAACTAGAGTGGAGATTCACTTGGAAGAACCAAACTCTTCTGTGGTTGTAGGTATAGCACACATACCTGAAGTCACAGAATTACTTGCTAACACTCACCTGGGTGTGCCTCTTTCTCTCTTTTTTTATTTTTCTGACTTTCTGGCAATTCCCATACTTTAGAGGGTTCATTCTACTTGTGGAGTGGGTAGTGGGGGCTCTTGTCAGCTTTGGGGTACAAATTTTGTGGGATGTGCCTAGAAGCTGTCTGAAGCAATGCTTTGGAGGCTTGAGGATGGATTTAATTCTCTCACTCAAGTTAAGCTGAGAGGAAGGATGGGGAATGATGTTCATGATGGTGGTGTAAGCTTTTCTACAACTGTCTTATGCATATGAGGATACTGTAATAAGCCTAAACATTGTACTTGTGAATGTGGGAGTCCACTGAGAAAGCAGTATACATGAAGAAGAGGTACCGCCATTTGGTATGCAGAGGAGATGACTGAGCATCTGGGTATGTGTTTGTAGTTTTGTGTTTGGGCTTCAAGGCCCTTTCATTTGTATGCGAAATAATTTCCTTTCTGATCCTAATTTCCATTGACTAATGATGATTAACCTTTTCAGTTTTGACATTAAAGATTATAAATAAAGATCATTCTTTTAGGTTTTACCACTGTTGGTGTTTGAGTAGAAACAAAAAAGAGTTCCTTGCATTCATTGTTGCCCTAGAGTAACTGTGAACTTTGGAAAACTTCAACCCACATTGCACACAGTTTTAAAGTTTGTAATGTAGGCATGGGGCTCTGGGAATTACCCAGTGTTATAGCAAAGGGAAAGTGTTGGTAAAAATACTAGACAGTTTCCACTTTAATTCTCTTAGCCCATCATATTGTCTAAGGAAACTCATGTGTAGCAGAATGTTGCGTTTTGGGTTCTGTTGCTGGTGGAAGAGGGGTTTAGTTTGGCCTTTCTTAAGAAGTTCTTTGATTTCCACTCCTATTTTACAATCCCCTTTTAATTTGTGTGGGGTATCTATGTTGGAGCATTGTGTTTACCCACAATAGGTGTAGATAAAATGATGTGGAAATGAGATGATCCTCTTGTATTGTCTTGTTTGTCTTTATCATTTGAAATAGATGAGTTTAAGTTCCTAGAGGTCAGGAGTTGTGGTAGAGCCTGGCAGCCATTAGTCAATATCATGTAGTACAGTGGTGAGTATTTATGAATTTATATATTCATACATACTGTTGGGGATATGTCATTGGTATGTTAGAGAATTTTATCAATATATTCATATTTATAAAATCATTTCTCCATTATCTACAACAATGGAAAAAAGCAGTAGTATATAAATTATCCCAAGAACCAGGTGCTTTTAAAATTGTTTCTATTGAGTTTTATTTATTTATTTATTTAATTTTGCAGTACAGGGGATGGAACCCAGGGTCATTCTACCTCTGAGCTGCAACCCCAGCCCTACTTTTTATTCTTTGTTTTGAAACAGGGTCTCACTAACTTGCGGAGGGCTAAGTTGCTGAGGCTGTCCGCAAACTATGATCCTCCTGTCTCAGCCTTTCAAATGCTGGATATAAGCATGTGTCACCACGCCCAGCATTTCTACTGAGTTTTAAAGTATATGATTATGGTATTTTTGCTACTGGGACTTGAACCCAGGGCATTTTTCTCTGAACTACACCACCAGCATGCATATATATATATATATATATATATATATATATATATATATGTGTGTGTGTGTGTGTGTGTGTGTGTGTGTGTATGTGTGTATGTGTATGTGTATGTGTATATGTATGTATTTTAAAATTTTTATTAGTGCATTATAGTCATATATCTTAATGGAGTAAAAGATGGTAGAGGCATACATGCACACATCATCCAATTAGCCCTTACCCAATTGAAACAGGATCTTGCTAAATTTCTGAGGCTGACACTGAATCTGCAATCTTCCTGCCTCAGCCTCCAAGTATAGGTGTACACCACCATGCTTGTCTTCTGTTTATTTTTCGTCATTTCTTTTCCTATTGGTTACTTTCAGTTGTACTGTTTATCTCATCTAATGAATTTTATACTTTTATTCTAGTGAATTTTTCACTTCAGTTTTATACTTACTGATCCTAGAAATTCTTTTTTTTAAATTTTTATTGGTGCATTGTAGTCATACATCTTAATGGAGTACAAGATGCTAGAGGCATACATGTGCACATGACTCATTTAGCTCTTTCTCAGTTCTCACCTCAATCCCTCCACCTCTCTCTTTCTCATGTTTGGCTTAGTGATTTTTTTTGTGAGTGTATATCATGTACATTAGGTAATTTCCCTCTTTCCCCTCCCATCCTCCTCATTTGGGTCACTTTATTTGTTTATCTATAGTTTCTCCTTCTTTGTCTAGAGTTACTCCTATGACCCATTTTCTCCCCAACATCCACATATTAGGGAGAGCATCCAATTTTTTTACTTTTTGTGACTCACTAATCTCACTCAGCATAATGTTCTCCAGTTCCATCCATTTCCCCATCCAAAAAGACATAATTTTGTTCTTTATGGCTGAGTAATTCCATTTGTGTATAGATCACATAGTTTTGTAATCCATTAATCCGTCGATGGACATCTTGGCTGATTCCATAGTTTGGCAATGGTGAATTGTACAAGAATGAACTAGATACACATGCTTTAGATTGGTAGTTTGGTTTTCATTCTTTTGGGTAGATACCCAAAAGTGGTATCGCTGGATTGTATGGTAGGTGTGTTCCCATTCTTCTGAGGATCCTCCATACTGTTTTCCACAGTGATTGCATTAATTTGCAATCCCACCAACAATATACTAGAGTTCTTACTTATCTACACCCTCACCAGCATTTGTTGTTTGTGGGGGTTTTTTTGGTTTTCATTGATTATGAGTTTTCATTTTCAAGGATACAGTGGAGTCTAAAGGGGGTAAATAGTAATAAGAAAAATTAAAATAGCACCAATACTCACTGTTCTTGATGAAATACAGCCATTGTCATAAATTTATGCTTCCTGAACTGCTGTCAGTCTTTGGTTAATTTCCAGAGTTCTAAAAAACTTGATTATAGCAATGTTTGCTAGTGTTCTCATTAGGTAGATAAAGGAAAAGATTTTTGAGAACTTTACTTGAGAACTTTACTTCATCCTTCCTGCTGATGTCATTCCAAAATCTTAAATATATAATTTGACTTTATTGACACTGGTACAGAAATGGGATAGTTAATTTAATGGGACTATTTTGGGGCGATAATAAGGATTGAACCCAGGGGCATCTAACTCCAAGCTACATGCCCAGCCTTTTAAAATTTTTACTTTGAAATATGGTCTTGCCAAGTTGCTGAGGGTCTTGCTAAATTTCTGAGTCTGCCCTTGAACCTGCAATTCTCTTATCTCAGCCTCCCAAGTACTGGAATTATAGGCATGCTCCACCATGCCTGGCTAGTGGGACTATTTTTAAACTTTTATTTGGAAATTATTTCAAATTTACATAAAATAGGAAAATAATACACAGCATATTTCTTTTTCTTTCACCCCAACTTACCTTTTATTAATTATTAATATTTTGTTCCACTTGATTTATAATTTATTCTTTCTCATATTTTCTCCTAAACCATTTGAGAGTAAATTGTACATATCATCCTTCTTTACCTTTACTTCTGTTTGTTTTCTAAGAATAAGAAATTCTCTCAAATAAATCACAGGACAATTATTAACTTCAGAAAATTTAACTTCATGCATTTTTGTCAAATGACTAATAGTGTTCAGAGCATTTTCCCTCTAGTTTAGGATCCATTTTAGGATCATGTACCACATTGTTTTGTTTTCCTCGTCTCATAAATGGACCACTCTATTTGTTTGGAAGTTCATGAGAGAAGAGCCATAGTAATTTTTCTAGGAATAATATTTCAAAATATTAACTTAGGTCAGGCATGGTGGTGCACATCTTTAATTCTGGTACTTGGGAGACTGAGACAGAAGGATGGCAGATTCAATGTCAGCCTCAACAACTTGGTTAGACCTTGTTTCAAAATAATTTTTTTGTTTGTTTGTTTTGTGGAACAGGAATTGAACCCAGGGGCAGTCTACCTCTGAGCTACACTCTCAGCCCTATTTTTTAGTCCTTATTTTGAAACAGGGTCTCACTAAGTTGCAAAGGGCCTCACTAAGTAGCTGAGGCTGGCGAAGAACCTGAGATCCTCCTGTCTCAGCCTCCCAGCTACTGGGATTACAGGCATGTGCCACAACACTCAGCTCAAAAAAAAAAAAACTTTAAAAGGCTGGGATGTAGTTTAGAGGTGGATTGCCCCTGAATTAAATCTCCAGTACCAAAAAATTAACTTAGGACTGAGATATATCTCGGTGGTAGAGTGCTTGTCTAGTATGCATGAGGCCCTGAGTTCTATCCCTAGCACTATAAAGAAAAAAAAAGAATCAACTTGAACAGTAGGAAAGTGTCTCCATTTCTCCCTCATTCTAAAAATCTCTAATTCCAGATCCTGAAAGATCTTTCAGGTTGTTCAAAAGGGGGAAATGGGCAGCCTCTGAATTTAGTATTCTGAGAGTCCTTTCAGACACTGGCATTTTCTTGCCTCTTTCCTTTTATGTTTTCAAGCCTATCTCCTTTTCCTTTTGACTGCTATCCCTTTGGTATCTAACATGTGACAGATATGATTTGCTTGAGTTTAATTTGTCACAGTACATCTAAGTGAGGAGCATCACAAAATAGCTGGGGACTACAGTGAATTTTCCTTGCAGGAGGCCCTGTTAATTAAATTTCGTATGAAAGAGGGCAGGCACACCCGCAAAGATCTTTTTTAAAAGACAAAATGTTGCAGGCATTTCCCAAAGAGAAATCATCTATGTGCTTTTCTGTGAAAATCAATTAGCATTATGAATGTGTGATAGCTTTCCCAAAAAAAAGAAAGAAAGAAAAGGTCTGTTGTAATGATGAACTGTATTTTAGCATAGACAGAAATGTTTCTGCCTTCAATCTGTCCCTCAGTTTTCTTTTGGATAGTTCCACATCACTATTCCACAAATGTTAATTTGAAATGGTTGTATTCTAGTGGAGGGTACATTAGACACTTTTCCTATGCTGGATAATCTAGTCCTAATGTTTTTTAAATCATTATTGTATTGTCTTATACATATACACACACACACTCATTCACTGCCTTAGATCAATGGCTTCTATTTTCTGCTTACCCATATTAGCAGATTCAGCCAGTTCCTCCCTAAAATTGGTTCTTTTTATTTCTGTTCAAATGCCTTTATTTTTTATTTTTACCTGACTTTGGTTGATTTAATACAATTAGCAGAATTCAGTAGCTGGGATGTAATATTTTTTAGCGCTGTGTCTGCTGTACTTTAAAGATCTGAGAAAGTAGGTGCTTCAATTTGAAATCTGTTTTTATAGCATTTCTAAATGGTTTGATGTCAGGTATCTTGCTTTTGAATGACTTGCTCTTCTTTAATCATTCCCTTGCCTTTTTCTGCCTGTTTCTCTCACCCTCATTCTATTTTCTTCACCTATAGATCACTCACCTTCCATCTCTGCCTATAGAAATCTTTTCCATTTTCATCATAGTTAACCAAATTATACAGTTAGAAGACAGATTTATTTTGTTCATTTTGAAAACTTACATGGCATTAAAATGGTACTTGATATAGTAGGTGCTAAATATTGAACTCCTGAATATTGAATAACTGAAATGTATCAAAAATGAACTAATCTTCCATGAAACTTTTATTGGTAATACAAGTGATGGTATTCTCATTTGTCTAAATTTCTTTAGTCCTACCTCTCAAAGTATTGTATCATAAGCTGTTTTGAACTTATTCCTGTATTTGTTTATACTTTTAAAAAACTTTTCTCAGCCTAAAGGCTAAAATTCCTTTTAGAGTGAGTATTAAAATTATAAAACTTTTATGATAAATATACCGATGTTAGTGAAATGGATAGGAATTTTTGCAAAGTTGATCTATGAATAGACATTAATCATTGTCAGAGTATGAAAGGACTTTAGTATCAGCTTCCTTTAATTTTTTTGTATTTTTATTTTTTAAATTTTTATATATTTATTTATTTTTTGGTGGTACTGGGGTTCCTGGAAGCCCTTCTACTTCCAGGCTACATTCCCAGACCTATTTTTCATTTTTATTTGGAAACAGGGTCTCCTAAGCCAGCGCACGTGGCTGGCTTCAAACCTGCGCGATCCTCCTGTCTCTGCCTCCCAAGCGTGGGGATTACAAGTGTGCGCCACCATGCCTGGCTTTTTGTGTTTTTAAAATATAAATTATTGCAAGGCTGGTGCTGGGGCCTCCGAGACCCGGATCGGAGCCTGCCGAGGGGTTAGGCCGGTGCTGGGGCCAATGGCCGGCATCGGAGCCTGTGTGAGGCAAGGACACTACTGGGGCCTCCGAGGCCGGGACCGGAGCCAGCTGAGAGGTTAGGCTGGTGTTGGGGCCAGCGAGACCAGAATCGGGCCCTCCCATGAGGCAAGGCCGCTGCTTGAGCCAGCGAGGTCTAGATCAGTCCACCACGTAGCCAGGCCACTACTGGGGCTGTCAAGAGTGGGATCGGTACTTGCAACACGGCATGCACAGAGAAATATCGCAGAAAATAAAAATCAGATGCTTTCCCTAATCAGCAAAAACTAGGAGGAAAGGGGCAACAGGAAGAGGTCGAGCTATAGAAAGGGCCCTATAGTGAAGCAACTAAGGTGATCAATCAGAGGGTATGGAATAGGGGAGGATGGAGCCTCTTTAAAACACAGGAGGTACATGAACAAATGTGTCAAAGTTAATCACCAAACAAGCATGGGATCGAGGGAAGGGGAGGGAATGGGATGGGGGCTGGATGAGGGCTAATTGGATGATGTGTGCTTATATATACTCTCAAGTCTTGTACTCCAATGTGATATATGATTACAATGCACCAATTAAAATAAAAAATAATAAATAAAATAAAATAAAATAATTTTTTGAACTTTCTTATGTAAATGGTATGAGAATGAAAGTTTTGTATCAATAAAAGTATTGCCTAAATCTTTGACTTTCTTTCAAGTTATTTGCCATATATTATATTACTAAAAGTTATTTTTATGTTTTATAAACTAAACATCTTCCCCAGTTTTGTTATAAAATATTGGAAGCCTTCCACTTTGCACAAAAGTATATGCATTACCCAGTTAGTAGAATAATTGATATTCTCAAAGCCTACAATAAAGTTTTTGATTATTTATTTAGTACCCTGTAAATTTTTTTTACCCTGGGACTTTGCACATAATAAGATATAGAATGGGTGAGAAATATACTTTTATTTTAGCAAAAGAGAACAATAGTAAAAGGAGACCTCTTAATTTTTTCAGGAAGTTCAGATTTATTGAAATTACAAATCTGCAAATGGATTCCCTTAAAACTGTCATTGCTTATATAGCCCTTGAAAAATCTCAAAGGTATAGGCAACAATTTTAAGATGCTATTCTATAGCATTTATCATGCATGCTGAGTATTTAGCATGCTGAGTATACCAAAATGAGTAAATGAATGCTAGATTTATTAGAACTGTGGAATAGAGGTGATACCATAAGAATCTTTATGTTGATTAGTCATTGTCATCAAGGTGGATTACATCTTGGTGCTAAACTGATAAGAATGTCACCTGCTTTAAATATCTCTTTAGAGCAAAGACACTGTAGCTTCTTCCTGGTTTCCATATTTATGTCTAGCATCTTTCATTCCATGCTCTATAATTTTATAGGCTTATACTTATTCTTTTAAACCTAGAGGCCATTATAAAGTTGTACTATTTTGTAGGCATATATGGCTGAGGAGGTGAAGTTTGGCATTGTATTAGTTCCATTAAGCTGCTATGATAAATTATAGACTGAATGACTTATAAAGAACAGAAATATATTTTTCACACTCCTGATTATGAGAATTCCAAGATCAAAGCCCCAGCAGATTTGGCATCTGGAGGAGGCCTGCTTTCTGGTTCATAGGTGATACCATCTAACTGTTCACATGGTAGAGAGGACAAGGGAGCTCTGGGTTTCTTTTATAAAGTTCCTAATCCCATTCATGAGGAGTCTAGCTTCAGGATCTAATCACCTCCAAAAGGCCCTACCTTCAAAGATTATCACTTTCAGGAGTATGTTTCAAGATAAGAATTTTGTTAAGGACAAAAACAATCTATAGCATGTCTATTGGTACTATTAACTAGTATTCCTATTGTCTTTATAAGCGTATTAGGAATTAATGCTGTTGTCTGAAGTTCAGGTTTTTTTTCTTTTTTTTTATTGGTGCACTGTATTCACACATCATAGTAGGATACAAACTTTTTAGACATACATGCACACATCGCCCAGTCAGCCCCCACCCGATCCCACCCCATTCTCTCCCCATCCCTCCCTCCCATGCTTGGCTTAATGGTTGACATCTAGTATTATAGCAATTTATCCAAAATTAAAAATGATAATCTCACATAACAGTTTCATTTGTCTAATACCAAGCTTTTGATGACTTAAAGATAACATTTCAATATTTCTTTTTACTTTCTTTTTTACCAGAGAATATTTTTTTTCTATTTTTTTAGGTGAAACTATCATATATTTATATATTTATTTTTCAGAAAAAAAATCTATCCTAATATGGAATATGGACTCTAGATACCCAAAACGATCTTGAAAAAGATCAAAGCTAGAAGATATATATTTTCTGATTTCAAACCATATAAAGCTACAATAATTGAAACAGTGTAGTACTATTCTAAAGGCAGATATATAAACCATTGGAGTTAAATAAAAGCCTAGAGCTAAATTCTTCCCTATATTGTCAAGTTATTTTTGACAAGGTTTCCACGAACATTTGGTGGTAGAAATAATAATCTTTTAACTAAATATTGTTGAAACATGATAATTACATGGAAAAGAATAAAGTTGGACCCTTACCTAATCCCATATACAAATATTAACTCAAAATAGATAAATCTTAAGACTATAAACTTTTAGGAGAAAATCTGGGTCATAAAACCTCACAACATTGAAATTGGCCGTGATTTCTTGGATATGATTTCAATGGCAGAGGCAACAGAAGAGTATACAAACTCCCTAAAAAATAAAAAAAATATTGTATATCCAAAGACAATGTAAACAGAGTTAACAGTTACTAATAGAATGGGATAAAATATTTCCAAATGCTATATCTGAAGGTATATTAATATTCCAACTAGAAATCCTAAAAATTAACAACAATAAAGGCAAACAATACCATTTAGAGATAGGTAAAAGACTAACATAAGTAATGAATCTCCACCGATAACCAATCTTAGTTGTCTGTTGAATGGAAACTCTTGTTTCTCTGGTTCTGGTGTGTGTTACCTATTTCTTCTTTGTAGTTAATCTCTTTGAGTATTTTCTCTAGTGCTGGTTTTGAAGACATAAATTCCTTCAGTTTCTGTTTGTCATGGAAGCTTCTTATTTCTCCATCTAAATTGATAGAAAGTTTTGCTGGGTAGGAAATTTTTGGCTGGAAGTTGTTTTCTTTCAGAGTTTGGAATATGTTACTCCAAGCCCTTCTGGCTCTCATGACTTGGTTTGGGAAGTCTGGAGTGATTCTAATTGGTTTGCCTCTGAATGTCACTTGGCCCTTTGTTTTTGTTGCCTTTAAGATTCTCTGCTTGGCTTCCACATTGGTCATTTTGACAATTATGTGGCGTGGGGATCCTCTTCTCCGATCCTGTCTAAAGGGAGTTCTGTAAGTTTCCTGGACCTGTGTATCAACCTCTTGCTCTATATTTGGAAAATTTTCTGCTATTACTTCCTTGAAGAGATTGTTGATCCCTTTGGTTTCACTTTCTTTTCCCTCCTTTATTCCAATTATTCTTAGGTTAGCTCTCTTAAAATAGGCCTATATTTCTTCAATATCAGATTCCTGCTGTCGGATATTTTTTTCTAGATTAGAAACTATGCATTCATTTTTGGAATGATCCTCTTCTAAGAGCGAGATTCTGTTCTCCATGTGGTCTAATCGGTTGTTTGTGCTTTGAATTGAGGCCTTTACTTCATTAATTGCATCCTTTATCTCTTTTTGGCTCTCTCTGAGTTCTTTTCGAAGCACCTCTATTATTTCTACAGTTATTTTCCTGATTTGATCTTCTAGAAATCTCTGATTTTCTGTTTTATCGGGTTCTGATGTTGTGGGGTTGTGGGCATTCATTGCTCCAGTGTTATTCCTCTTTCCCACGATTTCGGAAGTTTGTGCCTTCTCTGGGTTCTTCCCTTGGGTCACTATGACTTCACTTAAGGTGTTCTGGATCTCGAGTCAGTAGTATCTCAGACCCCACTACTCCTTTACTGTGTTTTATCACAGAGTCTCCGACCCAGAGAGTCAATAGAGGCTGCTTTAGACTGTGGGGGGTGCCACGTTGCACGTTCTCCTATGGTGTGATATCTCTGCCACCGCCCCTCCCCCACTGGGTCAAGTCCCAGGAAGTACAGTACTGGGATTTCTCCTCTGTGGCCCGCAATTTGACTCACTGTTCTTGAGTACGCAGATATAGCTGTACTGGACTCGGTGAATTCTCTGCTGCTGCCGCCGGTGGCAATATGGCGCCGCTGCTACGCCCTCGGCCGTGAGGCTGGTTTATTTCTTCTTGGTTTTGAGTTCCACTCTGAATCCCTGCAGCGTGTGCTGAGCTCAGCCACTGGGAGCTTTAGATTTTACCTGCGGCGAGAAATCCTGCCTGGCTGTTCCACAGCGGCACATCTCGGCTTGCTGTATCCGTCCGGTGAACTTGCCGCTGCTGCCGGCAGTATGGCGCTGCTGCCGCGTCTTCAGGCGTGAGGCCGGTGTATCTCCTCTGTGGCTCTGAGCTCTGTTCTTAGTCTGCTTTCTCTCTGGAGCCTGGTGATTTTTTTGTTTTTCTGGTGATGGTGTTTTCTGCCTATGGATGGCGCTGATTTTGTGGTAATGGAGATTGGTTGTTAGCGGGGCTCTTAAGCCCCGATTTTCTCGGTCGCCATCTTCCCGGAAGTTACTGAAGTTCAGTTTTTTATTAAGATCTCATTAGTAGTCAGGCGCAGTGGCACACACTTGTAATCCTAGCATTTGGGAGGCTGAGACAGGAGGATCGCAGTTCAAGGACAGGCAGTCTCAGCTACTTAGTGAGGCCCTCTGTAACTTAGTTTGACCCTGTTTCAAAATAACGAATAAAAAATAGGGCAGGGGGTATGGCTCAGAGGTCGAATGCCTCTGGTTTCCATCCCTAGACCCGCCCTCCCCCCCAAAATATCATTAGTTTCACAGCTTTTTAATTTTATGGGGAATTCTATAAAGCATTTTTACGTTTTAAGTATTGGATATTGTAGTAGGCTGAATGATTGCCCTCAAAAATATGTCAGCTAATTAATTTCTGGAAGCAGTGATTGTTACCTTATTTGGAAATGGTCTTTAAATAAATCATCAAATTAAGGATCTCAAAATGAGATTACCCTGGATTATTATGGCCAGCCCTAAAAGCCATGATATGTATCTTCAAAAGAAAGAAACAAGGAAGATAATATAGGCAGACAAAGGAAAAGAAACATGCAGAAGAGAAGGCAATGGAAAAGTAGAGTTGAGACAACGAATGCTAATAATCACCAAAATTTGCAAGGGATGGATTCTCTCCCAAGAGCCTCTAGAGGGCGGTGCAGCCTTGCTGATAACCATGATTTTAGCCTTGCCTCTTGAATTGTAAGAGAATAAATTGCAGTTGTTTTATACCACCATGTTTGTGGCAATTTGTTACAGCAGCCATAGGAGACTAATACAGTTAATGTGTTTCAAATCCACAGTAATTTGAGAACAGTAGGGGCCCAATATTAAGTACCTTGCTCATTAGCTATCTTGAATTTGGTTTATCATTAAGTAGGTCATTTGTGTTAATTACTTGTCCAGCTAGAAATTTTACTAAAGGTAATATTATTTTTATACTTTTTTTGTTCATTGTAATTATAAATCTTAGTGAGGTTCAAAGTCATACAAACAAACATGCACATCCTGCTAGTCACCCCTCCCCATACATATTAGTACCTTCATGCATGGGAACAGCATAATTATTTCCTTCATCAGTCTGTCCTTTTCCCCTCCCCATCTTCTTCCTCAGTCTCATTCCACCATTCTGCTGGTCACTATCCTTAATAATTATTTAAAGTCACTTTGTAAAGAAATCCCACCAGGTAGAGAAACTCACTGCCATTTTCTACTTCTGGAAACAGACCATTCCTGACTCTTCTTTGGAATGTGCCCCTTTATCGCAGCCTTCTCTTGAGTTACATCCCCACATCTCTAAATAAATCTTCTATGTTGCCAAAATAGTCCCTTTTATTTCCTATTTTCTCTTTGCCACAAATGAGAGAAGATGTTTGAACTTTGACTTTCTGAGACTGGCTCATCTCACTTCTCATTCAGCATAATATGGTTTACTTCGATTTTCCTGCAAATGATACAATTTTGTTGCTCTTTATGGCTGTGTAAAATTCCAATGTGTAGCCGGGCATGGTGGCGCACGATTGTAATCCCTGTGCTTGGGAGGTGGAGACAGGAGGATCGCGCTGGTTCAAAGCCAGTCTCGCTGACTTAAGAGACCCTGTTTCCAAATAAAAATATATAAAATAGGTCTGAGAGTGTAGCCCGGAGGTAGAAGGATTTCCAGGAACCCAGTACCACCCCCCAAAAAATTCCAATGTGTATATATACCACATTTTCATTATCCATCTGTTGAAGGACACCTAGTTTGGTTCCATAATTTGGCTGTTGTGAATTGTGCCACTATAAACATGGATATGCATGTATCATTATAGTATTTTGAATATAATTCTTTTGGAAAGATACCAAGGAGTGATATAGTTGGGCCATATGGTTGTTCTGTTCCTAGTCTTTTGAGGAACCACTATACTGATCTCCATAGCAGCCATACTAATTTGAAGTTCCACCAGAAGTGTATAAGAGTTCCTACTTCTCCACATCCATGCCAGTATTTACTATTGTTTGTATTCTTGATTATTAATATTCTAACTGGAGTTAGATGGAATTTCAGGGTAGTTTTGATTTACATTTCCCTGATTGCTAATGATGTTGAATATTTTTTCATATATTTGTTGGCCATTCATATTTCTTCTTTTGAGAAGTATCTATTCAATTAAGTTGCCCATTTTTATTGGATTGTTTTTTAGTGTTATATTTTAAACAATCATTATATATTCCAGATATTAGTCTTCTATCAAAAGAGTAGCTGGCAAATATTTTTTTTCCTATTCAGTAGGCTCTCTTTTCAGATAGTTTTCTTTGCTGTACAGAAGTTTTCAGTTTGATGCCATCCCATTTATTGATTTTCATTTTTTCATTGGTGCACTGTATTCATACATCATAGTGAGATACAAACTTTTGTAGACATACATGTACACATGCCCAGTCAGCCCCCACCCGATCCCCACCCCATTCTCTCCCCATCCCTCCCTCCTATGCTTGGCTTAGTGGTTGACATCTAGTATTATAGCAATTTATCCAAAATTAAAAATGATAATCTCATATAACAGTTTCATTTGCCTGATACCAAGCTTTTGATGACTTAAAGATAATATTTCAATATTTCTTTTTACTTTCTTTCTTACCAGAGAATATTTTTTCTATTTTTTTTAGGTGAAACTATCATATATTTATATATTTATTTTTCAGGAAAAAAAATCTGTCCTAATATGGAATATGGACTCTAGATACCCAAAACGATCTTGAAAAAGATCAAAGCTAGAAGATATATATATTCTGATTTCAAACCATATAAAGCTACAATAATTGAAACAGTGTAGTACTATTCTAAAGGCAGATATGTAAACCATTGGAGTTAAATAAAAGCCTAGAGCTAAATTCTTCCCTATATTGTCAAGTTATTTTTGACAAGGTTTCCACGAAGATTTGGTGGTAGAAATAATAATCTTTTAACTAAATATTGTTGAAACATGATAATTACATGGAAAAGAATAAAGTTGGACCCTTACCTAATCCCATATACAAATATTAACTCAAAATAGATAAAAGACCTAAATATAAATCTTAAGACTATAAACTTTTAGGAGAAAATCTGGGTCATAAAACCTCACAACATTGAAATTGGCCGTGATTTCTTGGATATAATTTCAATGGCAGAGGCAACAGAAGAGTATACAAACTCCCTAAAAAATAAAAAAAAATATTGTATATCCAAAGACAATGTAAACAGAGTTAAAAGTTACTAATAGAATGGGATAAAATATTTCCAAATGCTATATCTAAAGGTATATTAATATTCTAACTAGACATCCTAAAAATTAACAACAATAAAGGCAAACAATACAATTTAGAGATAGGTAAAAGACTAACATAAATAATGAATCTCCACCGATAACCAATCTTAGTTGTCTGTTGGATGGAAACTCTTGTTTCTCTGGTTCTGGTGTGTGTTACCTATTTCTTCTTTGTAGTTAATCTCTTTGAGTATTTTCTCTAGTGCTGGTTTTGAAGACATAAATTCCTTCAGTTTCTGTTTGTCATGGAAGCTTCTTATTTCTCCATCTAAATTGATAGAAAGTTTTGCTGGGTAGGAAATTTTTGGCTGGAAGTTGTTTTTTTTTAGAGTTTGGAATATGTTACTCCAAGCCCTTCTGGCTCTCATGACTTGGTTTGGGAAGTCTGGAGTGATTCTAATTGGTTTGCCTCTGAATGTCACTTGGCCCTTTGTTTTTGTTGCCTTTAAGATTCTCTGCTTGGCTTCCACATTGGTCATTTTGACAATTATGTGGCGTGGGGATCCTCTTCTCCGATCCTGTCTAAAGGGAGTTCTGTAAGTTTCCTGGACCTGTGTATCAACCTCTTGCTCTATGTTTGGAAAATTTTCTGCTATTACTTCCTTGAAGAGATTGTTGATCCCTTTGGTTTCACTTTCTTTTCCCTCCTTTATTCCAATTATTCTTAGGTTAGCTCTCTTAAAATAGGCCTATATTTCTTCAATATCAGATTCCTGCTGTCGGATATTTTTTTCTAGATTAGAAACTATGCGTTCATTTTTGGAATGATCCTCTTCTAAGAGCGAGATTCTGTTCTCCATGTGGTCTAATCGGTTGTTTGTGCTTTGAATTGAGGCCTTTACTTCATTAATTGCATCCTTTATCTCTTTTTGGCTCTCTCTGAGTTCTTTTCGAAGCACCTCTATTATTTCTACAGTTATTTTCCTGATTTGATCTTCTAGAAATCTCTGATTTTCTGTTTTATCGGGTTCTGATGTTGTGGGGTTGTGGGCATTCATTGCTCCAGTGTTATTCCTCTTTCCCACGATTTCGGAAGTTTGTGCCTTCTCTGGGTTCTTCCCTTGGGTCACTATGACTTCACTTAAGGTGTTCTGGATCTCGAGTCAGTAGTATCTCAGACCCCACTACTCCTTTACTGGGTTTTATCACAGAGTCTCCGACCCAGAGAGTCGATAGAGGCTGCTTTAGACTGTGGGGGGTGCCAGTTTGCACGTTCTCCTATGGTGTGATATCTCTGCCACCACCCCTCCCCCACTGGGTCAAGTCCCAGGGTGTACAGTACTGGGATTTCTCCTCTGGGGCCCACAATTTGACTCACTGTTCTTGAGTTCGCAGATGTAGCCGTACTGGACTCGGTGAATTTTCTGCTGCCGCTGGTGGCAATATGGCACCGCTGCTACACCCTCGGCCATGAGGCTGGCTTATTTCTTCTTGGTTTTGAGTTACACTCTGAATCCCTGTAGCGTGTGCTGAGCTCAGCCACTGGGAGCTTTAGATGCTCTCTGCGCCGAGAAATCCCACCTGGCTGTTCCGCAGTGGCTTACCTCGGCTTGCTGTAGCCGTCCGGTGAATTCCCTGCTGCCACCAGCAGTATGACGCTGCTGCCGCGTCCTCGGGTGTGAGGCCGGTCTATCTCCTCTGTGGTTCTGCGCTCTGTTCTCAGTCCGCTTTCTCTCTGGAGCCTGGTGATTTTTTTGTTTCTCTGGTGATGGTGTTTTCTGGCTATGAAAGACGCTGATTTTGTGGTAATGGAGATTGGTTGTTAGCGGGGCTCTTAAGCCCCGCTTTTCTCGGTCGCCATCTTCCCGGAAGTCCCATTTTTTATTTCTTGAGCTTTAGGAATTTTATGGAGGAAGTCCCTATTAGTGCCTATAATTTGGATAGATGGTCCTATAACCTCTTCTAGTAATTGCAAATTTTCTGATCTAAATTCTCAGTCTTTGCTCCATCTTTTTAAATTTTTTTTTTTATTGGTGCACTCTATTCATACATTGTAATGGTGTAAAAAACTTCTTTTGACATACATGCATACATCGCCCAGTCAGCCCCTACCCAATCCCTACCCCATTCCCCCATCCCTCCTTCCCATGCTTGGCTTAGTGATTGACATCTAATATCATAGCAATTTATCCAAAATTAACAATGATAGTCTCACATAACAGATTCATTTGTTTGATATCAAGCTTTTGATCACCTAGATATAACATTTCTATATTTCTTTTTGTTTTCTTTCTTACCAGAGGATACTTTTTTCTTTTTTAAGGTGAAACTATCATATATTTATTTATTTTTCAGAAAAAATCTATCCTAACATGAAATATGAACTCTAAATACCCAAAACAATCTCGACAAAGAACAAAGCTAGAAGATGTACATTTTCTGATTTTAAACCTTATAAAGCTACAATAATTGAAAGTGTAGTACTGCTGTAAAGACAGATATATAAACCAGTGGAGTAAAATAAAAAACCTAGAAATAAATTCTTCCATATATGTTCAAGTTATTTTTGACAAGGTTTCCAAGAACATTTGGTGAAGGAAATAATAATCTTTTCACTAAATAGTGTTACAAATAATAATTACATGAAAAAGAATAAAATTGGACCCTTACCTAAAACCATATACAAATATTAACTCAAAATATATAAAAGACCTAAATGTAAGTGTTAAGACTATAAACTTTCAGAAGAAAACTTGGGTCATAAAACTTCACAACATTGAAATTGGCAGTGATTTCTTCGATATGATTTCAAAGGCACAGGCAACAAAAAAATAAACTTCCTAAAAAATAAAAAAATATTGTACATCCATAGACGATGTAAACAGAATTAAAAGTTATTTATAGAATGGGATAAAATATTTCCAAATGCTATATCTGAAGGTATATTAATATTCCAAATAGAAATCCTAATAAGTAGCAACAATAAAAGCAAACAATACAATTTAGAAATAGGTAGAAGACTAAAATAAATAATGAATCTCCAAACATAACTAATCTTAGTTGTCTGCTGGATGGAAAATCTTGTTTCTCTGGTTCTGATGTGTATTACCTATTTCTTCTTTGTAGTTAATCTCTTTGAGTATTTTGTCTAGTGCTGGTTTTGAAGACATAAATTCCTTCAGTTTCTGTTTGTCATGGAAGCTTCTTATTTCCCCATCTAATTTGATAGAAAGTTTTGCTGGGTAGGAAATTTTTGGCTGGAAGTTGTTTTCTTTCAGAGTTTGGAATATGTTACTCCAAGCCCTTCTGGCTCTCATGACTTGGTTTGGGAAGTCTGGAGTGAATCTAATTGGTTTGCCTCTGAATGTCACTTGGCCTTTTGTTTTTATTGCCTTTAAGATTCTCTGCTTGGCTTCCACATTGGTTATTTTGACAATTATGTGGCATGGAGAACCTTTTCTCCGATCCTGTCTAAAGGGAGTTCTATAAGTTTCCTGGATCTGTGTATCAACCTCTTGCTCTATGTTTGGAAAATTTTCTGCTATTACTTCTTTGAAGAGATTATTGATCCCTTCGGTTTCACCTTCTTTCCCCTCCTCTATTCCAATTATTCTTAGGTTAGCTCTCTTAAAATGGGCCCATATTTTTTCAATGTCAGATTCCTGCTGTCTGATTTTTTTTCTAAGTTATAAATTATGCGTTTATTTTTGGAGTGATCCTCCTTTAGGAGCGAGATTCTATTCTCCATGTGTTCTAATCGATTGTTTATACTTTGAATTGAGGCCTTTACCTCAATGATCACATCCTTTATTTCTTTTAGACTCTCTAAATTCTCTTCGAAAGTCCTGTATTATTTCTACAGTTATATTCCTGATTTGATCTTCTGGAGATCTCTGAATTTCTGTGTTATCAGGTTCTGATGATATGGGGTTGTGGGTATTCATTGCTCTATTGTTCCTCTTTCCCATGATTTCAGATTTTTTTGCCTTCCCTGGGTCACTACAACTTCAATTAGGGTGCTCTGTATCTCAACTCTGTGGTAATCTCAGCTGCCACTATCTTCAAGGAGATTATCAAAACTGTGCAGGTCCCTGGGAGTGCAGTACAGGGATTTCTCCTTTAGGCGCTGTGATTTTACTCACGGTCATTGTGTGTGCTGATCAGGAGCTGTCGCGGGGTGTGGTGAACTCGCTGTTGCTGCTGGCAATATGGCGCTGCTGCCACGCCCTCGGCCGTAAGGCTGGTGCTGCTGGCAATATGGTGTCACTGCTATGCCTTCGGCCGTGAGGCTGGCGTTTTTCTTTTTTGGTTTTTAGCTCTGTTCTGAGTCCCTGGAAGGCATGATGAACTTGGCCACTGGGAGTTTTAGGCGTTCTTTGCGCTGAAGAACTGCTGAATTAAATCGGAATGATCTGCAGCTGCTCACTTCAGCTCCTTGTTTACCTTTCCCCTCTAGAGCCTGGTGCTGTGAGGGAAGATGGCGCTGTCTTGGCTCCACTGCCACATTGCGGGCTTGATTTTTTTCTGGTCTCTGGCTGTTCTTCTAGTCTTTTTTTCTCTGTCCCTTGTGATTTCAGTTTTTCCTCTGTTCTAGTGTTTTCTGGTATGAAAAGCGCTGATTTTGTGGCAATAGAGATCGAGTTTTAGCAGGACTCGTAAATGCTCCTTTTCTCAGTTGCCATCTTCCCGGGTCGTTGCTCCATCTTGAGCTGATTCTAATATAGCATGAAAGGTATTGTTGTTATTATTATTATTATTATTATTATTATTATTATTGTTATTAACATTATTATTTTGGTAGTACTGGGGATTAAGCCCAGGCATTCTACCTCCGAGCTACACATCCCAGTCCTATCTTTATTTTTATTTTGAAAAAGGGTCTTACTAGTTTAGTGAGAGTCGCACTATTTGCTGAGGCTCCTGTCCTCAAACTTGTGAGTCTCTTGCCTCAGCCTTCAAAGTACTGGGATTATAGGCATGCACCACTATGCCTGGCCAGAGAGGTTATTATTTTTAAAAATAAATTAGGGCACATTTTACCACAAGAGAAAAATCAAGCATAGATTAATCATAACATTTTAATATTATTCAATAGGCTTTTATCTGTGGAAATGCAGAGGAAAATTGGTATAAAAGCAGTCAAGACCAGACATGAGCTCACTCAGCACGGGATCCTTGCCTCCAATTCCTAATGAAAAGAGCTGATTAATTTGTAAGGCACACCATTCCATTGTTAACCAGTTATATTGTTAGACAATCCAGTAGTTAAATAACAGTGATTATAAGACAAGAAAATAATTTAGCCATAGAACTGATCAATTTATTTGGAGAAAGGAGGAGTCAGTTAAGTCTCTAACCAAATTGCTTGACTCTTGGTTGACTAAAGAGCCATTTGGTGAGTAATAGGAATATATATATATTCCTATTAATTCCTATGTGTCAGACACTTGCCTAATATATATAATGTATATATATGGAGGAATATATATATGATATGTGTATATATATATATATGTGTAAGACCTATAATATATATAAGACATATGTAAGACATATAATATATATAAAACATATATAAGACATATATGTAAGACATATAATATATATATTATATATATATATACATATATATATGGGGGAATATTAGGCAAGTGTCTGACACATAGTGCATACTCAAATTTTTTTTTGGTGGTACTGGGTTCCTGGAAGCCCTTCTCCCTCCGGGCTACACTCCCAGACCTATTTTTACATTTTTATTTGGAAACAGGGTCTCCTAAGCCAGCACGCGCGGCTGGCTTCGAACCTGCGCGATCCTCCTGTCTCTGCCTCCCAAGTGCGGGGATTACAAGTGTGCGACATCACGCCTGACCCAATAAAAATTTTTTTTAAAATAAAGAATACAAAATGGCCGGGCATGGTGGTGCATGCTTGTAATCCCTGCGCTTGTAATCCCTGCACTTGGGAGGCTGAGACAGGAGGATCATACAGCCCATGTACATTGTCTCTCCCTCTCAATTAAAAGTGATTTTTGGCAAGGGCTTTTTTTTTAAGTAGCAGTGTGCAGTTTGTAACATCCTCTTTACAGCTTTTAAAAGGTATGTATATCTGCTCAAGACTATAACTTAATTATAATAATAGTATATGATAACAGCAATAATTACTTTATGAGCATACTTCATCTGCATTGAAATGGTACATTCAGAATTTTCTAGTCCCATTTGCGTCACACAGCATTGGATCCTTACCTCCAATTCCTAATGAAAAAGAGCTGATTACTTTCTAAGACACACCTGCCCATTGTTAACCAGTTATATTGTTAGACAATCCAGTATTTAAATAAGCCAAAATGTGGGCAGGTGCACAAATAGAACATGAACATAGTAAATACATTGTAAATCTTTATTTTCTGCCTTAAACTGTGCTTCTTTCAAACTCTTAACTTTAAAAAAAAATACTGGAGATGGAACTCAGGGGCATTTTACCTCTGAGCTACACCCTTATCCCTATATTTTATTGTTTATTTTGAAACAGGGTCTTACTGAGTTGTAAAGGGCCTCACTAAGTAGCTGAGGCTGGCTTCGAACCACAGTCCTGTCTCAGCCTCCCAAATGCTGGGATTACAAGTGTGCACCACCACACCCAGCTAAACTCTTAACTTCTTGACTAGCAATGGTTAATTTCTAATTCTTCATCTACATAACAAAGATTCATTTATTTTAAAATGTATTTATTTAATGCATACCCAAAACATCTCTCCTCCAAGACAAATACCCTCAAGTCCTACTGTCATCCTCATATGTCAGGACTTATAGACAAGACATATTTGAAACAGGTAATAATATTAGATATTATATGAAAAAGGAGAAATGAGTGATACAGAGAACTAAATAGTTCATAGGCAGAATATGCATAGGGCAGAATGGACTTGAGAAAGTTTTTTGCTGAGGGTGAAATTTATGCTGGGTGAATTTGAACAAACTGAAAAATATTGGAATCTATTCCTTAAGTTGGTAAAGGGCTTCTGATGAAGGCCTGTACAGCACTGAGTATGTTTATTATTTGTTCTATCTGCCTGGAAAAGAGGGTTTATTTCATGTGGGAGGTAGTGGTAAATAAAAGTGAAGACAGTTTCACCCTTTAAAGCTGTGCCGTTTAGCCAGTACTTGTAGCAGCTACAGCAGTTGAGAGTGGTAGGAGAATAAGTGGTTTCTGGCAATAAACTTTGGGAAAGAAGACTAACCAATGGGCGCTAATTCTGTTTGAAAATGTGTGTGTGTGTGTGTGTGTGTGTGTGTGTGTGTGTTTACATTTTAAAAATTAGTGTATTGCAATTATAAATTTTAGTGACAGTCTGTGTGATTAAAAAAGCCATATATGCACATAGCTCTTGGTGTATTTATATCTCACCCTGCAAAGCACCCTTTCTCCCCACATGTTGTAGAAATGCCTTCACATATTGCCATATTATTATTATTTGGACTGTTCCTTTTCCAATCCTCCCACTTTCCCTCTCTGACTCCCTTCTCCAGTATCCTTCCAATGCTATATAGATCTCTCTTCACATTTTTAAATTTCCTTTATGTTTCTTATTTTCTCTATAGCTTCTATATATGAGAGAAAACATATAATTCTTGACTTCCTGAAACTGGCTGATCTCATTTAGCATAATATTCTTTAGTTTCATCCATTTTCTCCAAATGATATCTTTTGTAAATTTTATTCTTCTTTATGGCTGAGTAAAATTCCATCGTTTATGTATACCACATTTTTGTTATCCATTCATCTGTTGATGGACAGCTGAGTTGGTTCCATAAATTGGCTATTGTTAATTGTGCTGCTATAAATGTGGATATATATTATATTACTATAATATTCTTTTGGAAAGGTACCAATGAATGATATACTGGGTCATAGTCCAAGTTTTTTTTGAGGAACCTTCAAACTGATCTCCATATTTATATATTAATTTATAATTCCATTAGCAATGTATAAGAGTTTCTTTTTCCTTTCATCCTTGCTAGCATTTGTTATTATTTTTCTGATGACACTTAGATTAAGTAAGCATTAGGTGGGTAACAATCTCCGCTAGTAAAGAACTTTTTTACTACTAGTGTGGAAAGAACCAGTTGCATAAGGAAATAAACTTGGTGCCTCCTTTTCTATTGTTCTTGAGAGCTGATAATAGGATATGTTTTAAGAGATTATAATTAGGGTTTAAGTGGTTTTGTATAGAATTTTTTCCATTTGGATTGTTATGTTTATTCTTTAAGGCAAATTGTGACTGCATATAGGAATGTTGGTGTTCGAAAAATTTATCATTTACATAATCCACTTGAATTATGTCACAAATCGGTTTGTCTGATACTAGAATAATGCTGTGCATAATGGGAGCAGTCAGCCTTGATTCATTTGTTACTTGATTGGCCCTACAGACTCATATAGTTACCATCCTCACTCTTCCTTTTTCTGTTATTCTTCTCACCTCTCTGCTTAAATATACCTTAAACTTTTGACCTTATATGTATTATATACCAACATGCTTGAATCTCTTCATTGGAGTTTCTAGCCTCTATCCAAGACAGTGACACAGAGTGTGAGTTATTTGAACAGTGTCTCAATTGAGACCTCATCTGCTTTTGGAAACAGCACTTTTATTTTTGTTTATATTTGACCCATATGTATCCTCACAATATATTGTGCATTTCCTAAAAGAGGAAAACAAGGAATAACATATTAGTGTTAAGAATAAGGGGTATAGATTCTTTTTTTTACCACAGGGGAAATTATGATTTGATTATCTTCCTTCATCATGGTTTTTACTGTTCTATGTCTTGCTCCCTCCCCCCCTCCAGGAGCTATTATCAATTCATGTATATAGCAGGCACTCAAATAATTTAGGGCTCTTATTTCCTGGAGCCTGGGAACACCTAATATTTAACAAGTGATATATATGTACATGACCATTATTTCTCCTTAAAAATAGCTGCCTTGGTTGGGGTTTTTAAGTAACGTATTTATGTAGCTACCCATTGCTATATATGGAACCACTAACCAATCAGTGCAAGCTTTGGGCCATTTAAAAATTCATGTCCTACTGGTTTATCTGAAGAAAATGGCGATTAATGTATCACTAGATAAAGCTAAGGGGGTATCCTACTTCTCTCATGTTTATATACGTTCCCATCTTACCTTGTACACAGGAGGCATTCTAAAAATGCTTGTTAAATGATTGGATTGAATTGGAGATCTCAAAGACCACCAAATCACTAGCAGCATCACCTCCAAAATGTTTTGGAACTATGGTATAGTTATAGCCAAAGTATAGAGAAGGTTTAGTATTATGGCTTAGGTAAATAATCAAGGCTCTTAACTCGCTTAAGGAGAAACCAGTCATATCACCTGTGAACTAGAAATCTCAGTCTCTTCTCTCTAGCCCGCCTGTATTAGATGTTCATGAGGCTCGACAGGGGAGTTGAGGAGGTTTACTGTAAGCACCCAATCTTTATTCTTTTGAGGTAAGTGAGTGTGGAGAGGAAAGAGACTGAGGAGCCAGGAGGAAGTATTGAAAGCCCCAGACACAATCCATTAGTTTACAGAATTTAATGATTAATAATAAAAATTTAAAATCCCAGGTTGAGCACTGAGTAATATTACAGAGTTGTAAATAGAAGGATCCCCCACTGATACCACTCAAGGAAGAATGTGGAGATGGGATATTTCTATTGGATCTCTAAGGAAAGAACCAAATGATTGTTCATAATCAAGCACTGACTGCAGGTTATGTGAAAAGCCCTATGGGCAATTCAGAGATGAACAGGATTCCACCCCCTTGTCACCTACTGGTTTCTAGTTTATCAGATCTTGAAGAGGAATAAATGAACAATGCAAGGTAGAGTATATTAACTGTTGTAAGTGGTACAAAGTATTGAGAAGAGGTAATAGTGATTTCTGATTCAGTGAATTAGAATACCACAGGGTAGGGGATACATGTTTATTTTTCCAAGATAATTATTTTAATGAAGACTTAATTTAGTTTATACTAACAATAGTTGGTACTCCTTCAATAAAAGAAAGTTATTATACCAAAAGTAAGGACTGAGAAGGTTATTAGGACTTTGACATAAAACTCTACAGAAGAATTAACATCAGAGGCTTATATGTATACATATTTGCAGGTTTTCATTAGTTTAACTCATACCAGTTTATTTTAAACAAACCTAAGAATCAGAATTAAAACAATGAAGTTATCTATTGAAAATGGGTTAACATTCATTTTGGATGTTATTTTACCTCACACTAAAAAGTAGAAGCATATTGTTTTCCAGCATTTAAAAAAATGTCCAGATACAAATTAGCTTGAAAATAATTACACAAGTTATATTTTCATTATTTAAAAATTACTGCAACAACCTTTAAAGAAACATTACTAGTATACCTTGGACAATAAAAAGCATAAAACCAACCAGGCATGGTGGCACACGCTTGTAATCCCCGTGCTTGGGAGGCGGAGACAGGAGAATTGCGCAGGTTCGAAGCCAACCACGCTGGCATAAGAGACCCTGTTTCAAAAATATAAAATAGGTCTGGGAGTGTAGCCCGAAGGTAGAAGGGCTTCCAGTAACCCCAGTACCACAAAAAAAGCATAAAACCAGACTGTTGGTAGAGGAAACAACAAACTGTAAGTTAGAAAATTCATAAACATACATTTATTCATGAAATACAATTAGTAGAGTCCTTGATATTTCAATGATTATTCCACATTATAAAATATTCACAACATTTATTCTTTTGAATCTATAACAAGTCATGCTGACAGGTTTTCCAGATAAACCATAACTATTACTTCTATTAAATGCTATAAATCTAGCCGGGTGTGGTGGTGCACACTTGTAATCCCAGCATTTGGGAGGCTGTGACCAGAGGATTGCGGTTCGCCGACAGCCTCAGCTACTTAGTGAGGCCCTTTGCAACTCAGTGAGACCCTGTTTCAAAATAAAGAATAAAAAACAGGGCAGGAGGTATAGCTCGGAAGTCAAATGCTCCTGAGCTCCATCCCCAGACCCCCCACAAAAATGCTATAAATCCATTTTAATTATAAACAAAGTACTTGAGTCAGACTACTTAAATTTTAAGCAAGAATCCTAACAAATTTAGAAAAGGAGGCCAACGACTAATAAAAAACAAATCATTGAACTCTAAAGAGCAAGGCCACTATAATCTAGCATTATAGTAATGGATGAAGTTGCCATATTAAGACAGCACATAATCATCAGTGATAATATTTCTCCTCTGTACTTGCTAAACTTGTTTTTTCAAAGAATAAACACTATTTTTACAAGATTTAAAGGCAAAGGGGGGTATAGATAAAACATAAACGTTTACATTTTTTTTGCGGGTCTGGGGATGGAACCCAGAGGCGTTTGACCTCCAAGTCACACCCCCTGCCCTTTTTAAAAATTTATTTTGAAACAGGGTCTCCCTAAGTTGCAGAGGGCCTCACTGAGTAGCTAAGGCTGTCCGCGAACCTCGATCCTCTGGTCTCAGCCGTCTGGCTAAACATTTACATTTAAACTACTGGTAGATTTTATTTTTTAATTTTTTTTCATATTTTATTTTATTTATATGTGGAACATATTGAAAATGGTGTATATTTAGACTGTGCGTTGTGCCCTCTCCCCTGTACCCACCCCTGCAGGCATGAGTCCAGGATGGAGAGTGCAGAGGCACAGACTACAGGCTGGAAATACACAGAACCCGGGACTTGTACAGAATTTATTAACAGTGACACCCGACGCCCTGCCACCTAAACCCAAAGTTGTCAAAGGTGAGAGAGGGATCTAAACACCCAGAGAATGGGTTAGGAAGCTGACAATAGGATACAGAGCAAATTAGGAGACATTGAATTATACTCCAGAAGCTACCACAGCAATCAGACAGTTAGATATTATATGGACCCAACCCCATATTTGTAAATTAGTAGGACTGTTTTTTGAGGGGTTTTTGTTTGTTTTTTCTCTTCTTTGTTTTCCATTTATTTGGTTTTTTTTTTATATATGTTTGATTGTTTGCTTTGCTTTCTGGTCTCACACAGTCACCAGTTCTTTTTATTTTATTTTATTTTTGTCCTTTTCCTCTTTCTTACTCTTTTTTTCCTCTTTTGGTTGGTTTTTTTTTTGGTTTTTAACTACATAATAGTTAGCTTTTATATCTCGTTTTGTTACTTTATTTGTGTTTGTTTGTTCCTTACCCATCCCACTTACAAACTTCCCCACTCTAGCCTATCTACTCTCTTCTCTCAAAACTTTTTCCCATACTGTTTAATATTCAAGGTATTTCATATCTCCATACTTAAATACTCTACTAGACTACAAGAGTCCTACTATCTAACTTTCTCTCATTCTCAACAAGATATTACTTTATTTTACTTAAATTCTTACTCAACCTAAACATACCCTCTACCTTACCCGAATCCTGTACCCATCACCCCAGCTCCTCTCCCATCACCCAACCCTTACCATTGGAAAAAGTACTTTTAACCTGCTGACACCTCTAAATTCCTACTACTAAGATTGGAATAGACATAATACCCACAAATAATGGGAAGGCATCAGAAAAACAGGCCTGAGAACCTTGAAAATACGAGAACCAGGAATAATGAAGAGACAACAGAAATCATGAATACTGACCTATAAGAAATGCAAGAAGGGGAGTTCCGAATCTTGATCTACAATATGATGAAAGTCTTTAAAACAAGTCTACAGAAAATGAAAGAGGAAATAGAAACATTAAGAAAGAATCAGAAAGAGGCCTGGAATGAAAGAATCAATAAATGAAATAAAGACAGCAATAGAAAGAAATTCTGGAAGATTAGATGAAATGGAAAGTAGAATATCACCATAAGATTTTATTTTTTTAAAAAGGTAGTCTGTGATTACATTCCACATGAATGCCAAGTATCTTCCATTTCTAGAGAAATTACTAAAATATAATCAATCACTTAATAGCTTCAGATTAGATTATTCCGTTCTGATACTTGCAAATGGAGTCCAGTGTAGTTAGGGCTTATAAAGGGGAAAACTAGTGGTTCTCAACCCTTCATGTTTACTAGAACCAATTGGTATGATTTTTTTAATGAGTGGGTTTGATTTACTTATTATGGGAGGGTATGTAGGTATGAATACTTTTGAGCTCTCAAGGTATTCTAATAAAATAAATGGAAAAATGGAGGAGTACTATTTTTAACTTACAAATCAAACACCTATTATATGCTTGTTATGTGTCTAGATTTATTTACAAATTGTCCATGTATAAGATTAAAAATTTTTATGTCCTCATAAACTGTACATCTTAACCACTGAATGAATTTTTCTGTGGTCAAGTTTTAAAATTCTGAGACATACTGTGAGAACTACATTAAGTTTTTACTGGTTTTTGCCATATCATGTTCTGTCCACATAATGATGTATGAAGATGATACTAAAAGTTGTATGATGACTACATTCACATATCTGGATATGGAAGGATACAGTTTAGAGGAGAGAATTCTTCAGTTTCAGCATGACCTAGCACTTAAACTAGACCTTCAAGAACCCAAACAGTTGTGTTTTTTTTGTTTTTTTTTTTTTGTTTTTTTTTGTTTTTTTTTTGGTGGTACTGGTGGTGGAACCCAGGGGCTTTCTACCTCCGGGCTATACTCCCAGACCTATTTTATATTTCATTTGGAAACAGGGTCTCACTAAGTAGCTGAGGCTGGCTTCAAACCTGTGCTATCCACCTGTCTCAGCCTCCCAAGCACGGGGATTACAAGCGTGTACCACCATGCTCGGCTCCTAACAGTTTTATTTTAAAGAGACCCTGGAATAGAGCAAAACCTTTTTGCTCTGTCTGGAGCTTTCAGGAGATACCCATATATTGTTGCCACATGTTACTAATAGCCCCCATCCAAGGAACAGCCATTTGGCAAAGTGGATGATGGTAGTGAGCAGTTCAAATCCATAGGAATTTCCATTGAGAGCATAATAAACTTGTTGACCCAAAGATATTACTCTATGTTTTTAAAACCTGATTTGGACAACAAAGTTAATGTACAGTTATTCTACTTTGATTCAATTGTTTTAAACTAATTTTCTCTTTAACTGAATACCTGTAATATAAGAATTTTCCTTTTAAAAACTCAATATGTTTTTATATTAAAATCAGGGGTTCTAGAAACCTTTCTTTTCCACATGTTCTGACTGATTAGAGTTATTTGGACCAGGTTCATCCATATACAGGCTTAGCACATTATGCATATACATAGTGACTATAGACCATCAAGATTTGAGGGGTTTCACTTTTTATTCTTTTAATCAAAGTTTATACTTACTAAGATGACAATTTCTTCTGGACTTTCTTCTGGACTAGTTTTTCTTTCACGTCCAGGGCTCAAGTTTATAGTATTTGGGATCTGTTTTGATTATTTCTTCAGTCTACAATGGCACTACTCTCTTCTGTTCTTTTTTATTACTTACTTGGAAAACATACACATGTATGCATGCATATACATATTTATACACAAACAACTCTGCTATGCCATTTAAATAAGAAATTTCCATGCCCTTCTCATAAGCCCAGGGTTCGTTTTTCCCTTTCAATGTCTGATTCATTCCTTCCTTTTATGAGAACCTGAGCTGGTAGTTACATGCAATCATTGTCTGCCCTAGATGACTGCTCTCTGATAGCCTGACCCCTTTCATTTTCAGACTTGCACTGCTGCTCTCGTTTCCCTTTATTCACAGTAGTCTGCTCAGCTTGTCTCTGGTGTTTGCAGTTCTGCCTTTGTAGATGAAAAATACCCTGGGAAAAAATGCAGAAATTGTAGGAAGAAAAGGCAGCAGGACAAGACTATGAAGAGATTCTTATTCTTCTATTATGCTTTTGTTGGAGAGGATGAATTTTAAAAGGTGAAAATAATAGAAAACAGAAAGATTATAAAATCTGCTTCTGTTAGGATGTAATTAATATTTACTTCTTGGGTAACTAAAATGAGAATCTGGTCAGTATAAGGGAAAGCAATATGATAGTTCTTAGCTGGGTGTGGTGGTACATGCCTGTAATCCCAGTACTTGGGAGGCTGAGATGGGAGGATTGCAGGTTCGAGGACAGCCTCAGCAAGTACTGAGACTTTCATCAACCTAGTGAGACTCTGTTTTAAAATAAAAATAAAATAGGGCCGGGCATGTGGCACATGCTTGTAATCCCAGTACTCAGGAGGCTGATACAGGAGAATCAAAGATTTGCTGCCAGCCTCAGTTACTTAGTGAGGTCCTCTGCAACTTAGTGAGACCCTGTTTAAAAAATACAGAATAAAAAATAGTCCTAGGGTTGTAGCTCAGAGGTAGAATGCCCCTGGGTTCCATCCCCAGTACCGCAAAAACAACAACAACAACAAAATAAATAGGGCTGGAGGTGTAGTTTAGAGGTAGAATGACCCTGGGTTCAATCCCCAATTACCCCCCAAAATGACAGTTCTTGTGTTTGATGATATATAGAACTGTTGGAATGTGTAGAAGATTCATTAGTGTGTGGCCTAGACCTTATTATGTTATCTTTTCTAGGTAATTATAAATGGAATCTCAGCATGTGCAGGTGTTGTCAATTTTGAATGCTTTAATTTGGATACATAGGAGAAAATATGGCCCCTAGTGAGGACTGATGGCTCCTGATTCCATAGCACAGTGAACAAATAGGAAATTACATGAAGGAAGATTTTAGGAGCTGTGGTAAAGGTGATGTTTTCTGTTCCTTTTTAAAGGTAATATGACAAAAACAAAGTAAGATTGCTTTTAGGCAGTGATTTGTTGCCCTGAGCGACTTAAACTTATTGTTTCACAGTTGCCTGGTAAGCAAAAGGACCACTAAACCCCAAAGCAATCATTAAGCCATTTTGTCTGTGAGTTAGAGAACATCGCTAATTTTTATAGCCTGGGGTGTGTGTGTGTGTGTGTGTGTGTGTGTGTGTGTGTGTGATGCTGGGGATGGAACCCAGAGGCTCTTTCTACCTTTGGGCTACACCACCAGACCTATTTTTATATTTTATTTGGAAACAGGGTCTCACTAAGTTGTTGAGAGCCTCACTAGGTAGCTGACTCTGGCTTCAAACCTGTGCGACCCTCCTGTCTCAGCCTCCCAAGTACTGGGATTACAAGCATGTGCCACCACACCCTGCTATAGCCTGGTATTTTTTTCTAAAAGAAAACTTCCTGTACCAAGAAGTAAAGGACTGAACTGAAATTAAATGGAATGTTGGCCCCATTCATTTTCATGACACTACTAAACTAGACTTTCACCTACTTTCTTATACTTGAAAGCCTAGAGTAGATTGGTCAACTTTATGGTAGTCAGCATGAGTGTTTTAACTTCAACTGAATATCTATAGCACAACAGAATTGGAGTCTTTAAAATGTTGTAATACTTGGAACTTTGTATGGTACATACTTCTACAACCACTCTCTCAGCATAATACTCCAGATACTTTATACTGCTGTTTTTAAGACCCATTTTATTTTTCTGTCCTCATTGGAGTTTACTAGCTGGTTACATTTTTCTTCCTCATTTTGTCTCATCTTAAACAAGTTAAAAACCTTCCTAATTAAAGAGTAATTTTTCTGTCCATAAATCCACCCACCTGCTTTATTTACCCAACAGTCTTCTCTTTTCCATGCTGAAAATATACAAGTAAGTTGAACCTATTTCCAACTCTTGTTGTTATTCTTATTTTTGTAGTTCTCTAGTTTTTTTGTTTAGTTGTTTTTGGGTGGTGGGGGAAGGGAGTTGGTACTGAGGATTGAACCCAGGAGCTTTCTACATCTGAGATATATCCCCAGCCCTTTTTCATCTTTTATTTTCAAATAGAGTCTTGCTAAGTTCCTGAGGCTGGACTTGAACCTGCAACCATCCTGTCTCAGTTTCCAAAGTTCTGGAATTACAAGTATTACAAGTGTATGTCACCACCCCTGGCTTGTAGTTCTAATCTCTCTCTTTCTCTCTCCCTCTCTCTCTCTCTCTCTCTCTCTGTACTGGGGGTTGAACCCAGGAGAATTCTATCCTACCTATTTCCCTGTTTTAAAAAATTTTTATTAAAAATTAAATAGGATTTAATTTTAACTTTTAGGTTTTATTTATTTTTTGGCTTATTTATTTATTTTAATTTTATTTTTTTAATAAGTGGAACATATTGAAAGTGATGTACATTTAGATTGTGCTTCATGTCCTTCCCCCTCTATTTCCCTTCCCCCCTCCCAATAGAGAGTGTCCAGCTTAACCATGTTATATTTATACTATTACACATATTTGTATGTAGCTCCTCCATTGAACAACCTCAGGTTTCTTCCTCTCCTATCTTTCCATTCAAGCTTTGCTGAGATTTCCCCTCAATCATCTGAAGTCCCTCTGGTATTACCACTACTCTCTAGCTTGGGCATATTAGAGAAAACATATGTCCCTTCTCATTCTGTACTTGACTAATCTCACTTAACATAATGTTCTCCAGTTCCTTCCATCTTGCAAATGCTATTATTTTATTCATCTTTATAGCTGAATAGAATTACATTGTGTGTATTTCCCATAATTTTGCAACCCATTCATCTGTTAATTCCATATTTTGGCTATTACAAACTGTGCTGCTATAAACATGGGTATGCATATGTTAATGTAGTTCTCTGATTTCAACCCCTTTGGAAAGATACCCAGGAGTGGTATAGCCGGATCAAATGGTGGATCTATTCCCAGTTTTCTAAGGAATCTCCATACTGATCTCCATAGTGGCTGAACTACTCTGCACTCCCGGCAACAGTGTAAACGAGTTCCTCTTTCCCCACATCCTCACCAGCAATTGTTGTTGTTTGATTTCTTTATGTTTGCCACTCTGATTGGGGTTAGATGGAATCTCAGCATAGTTTTGATTTGCATCTCCCTGATGGCTAGTGATGTAGAACATCTTTTCATGTATCTATTGGCCATTTGTATCTCTTCTTTTGTGAAATGTCTATTAGTTTCAGTTGCCCATTTCTTGATTGGGTTGTTTGTTTTGCTAGTGTAGAGTCTTTTGAGCTCTTTGTATATTCTGGATATTAACCCCCTATCAGAGTAGTGGCTGGTAAAGATCTTCTCCCATTCTATAGGCTTCCTCTTTAGGTTCTTGATGGTTTCCTTTGATGAGAAGAAACTTTTTAGTTTCTTGCTTTAATTTCCTGTGCTTTGGAAGTCTTATTGAGAAAGTGACTCCCTGTGTCTATATGTTGGAGTGTAGATCCTGTGTCTTTCTCTAATAAATTCACAGTCTCTGGTATAATTTCTAAGTCTTTGATCCATCTCGAGTTGATTCCTGTGCATGGTGAGAAGTAAGAATTCAGATCCAACTTTCTACAAATGGATAGCCAGTTCTCCCAGCACCATTTGTTGAAAAGGCTGCCTTTTCTCCAGCGTATGAGTTTGGCCGCTTTGTCAAAGATCAATTGACTATAGATGTGTGGGTTTGTTTCTGTATCTTCTATTCTGTTCCACTGGTCAGTCTGCCTATTGTGTGCCAATACCATGCTGTTTTTACTACTATTGCTCTATAGTATAATTTGAAGTCTGGGATTGTGATGTCTCATGCTTGGTTCTTGTTGCTGAGAATTGCTTTGGCTATTCTGTGTATTTTATTTCTCCATAAAAAATTCATAACTGATTTTTCCAGGTCTATGAGAAATGTTGTTGGTACTTTAATGGGGATTGCATTGAATCTATAGATCACTTTTGGCAGAATGGCCATTTTGTTTATATTTATTTTGCCTATCCATGAGCAAGGGAGATCTTTCCATTTTCCAAGGTCTTCTTCAATTTCTTTCTTTATATATTTTATAGTTTTCTCTGTAGAGGTCTTTTACATCTTTGGTTAGGTTTATTCCTAGGTATTTTATTGGTTTAGAGGTTATAGTAAATGGAATAGTTTTCTTTATTTCTTTTGTTGTGGATTCATTGTTGGCATAAAGAAAAGCAACAGATTTCTTTAGGTTGATTTTGTATCCTGCAACTTTGCTGAATTGGTTAATCAGCTCCAGAAGTCTTTTGGTTGAGTTCATTGGATCTTCTAGATAAAGAATCATATCATCTGCAAATAAGGTTAGTTTTAGATCCTCTCTTCCTATTTGAATTCCTTTGATTTCCTTCTCTTGTCTTATTGCTGTGGCAAGAATCTCAAGGACTATATTGAAAAGGAGAGGTGATAATGGGCATCCTTGTCTTGTGCCTGATTTTAAAGGGAATTCTTGCAGTTTTTCTCCATTCAATATGATGTTGGCTTTGGGTTTATTGTATATAGCCTTAATGATGTTGAAATATGTTCCTTCTATTCCAATTTTCTGCAGTGATTTTTACATACATGGGTGCTGGATTTTGTCGAATGCTTTTTCATCATTTATTGATATGATCATGTGGTTTTCGTTCTTAGTTCTACTTATGTGGTGAATAACATGTGTTGATTTGCATATGTTGAACCAGCCTTGTTTTTCTGGGATGAAACCAACTTGGTCATGGTGTACAATTCTCTTGATATGGTTTTGAATGCATATAGCTAGTATTTTGTTTAGAATTTCTAGCGTCTATGTTCATTAAGAATATTGGTCTGTAATTTTCCTTTCTTGAAGTATCTTTATTTGGTTTGGGGATTAATGTGATACTGGTTTCATAGAAGGAATTAGGGAGAATTCCATCTTTTTCAGTTTCCCGAAACAAATTGCAAAGTATTGGTATTAATTCTTCACTGAATGTTTTGTAGAATTCAGCTGGGAACCCATCGGGGCCTGGTAGAATTTTGTTGGTAGAATTTTGACTGCTGTTTCTATTTCTTTGTTTGCAATTGGTTGGTTTAGGTGTGGTATGTCCTCTTGGTTCAGTTTAGGTAGGTTATATGTGCTTAGGAATCTATTGATTTCTTCCATGTTTTCCAGTCTGTTGGAGTATAAATTCTCAAAATAGTTTCTGAAAATCCTTTGAATTTCCCCTCTGTCTATGGTGATATCTCCTTTTTCATTTCTGATTTTAATAATTTGAGTTGATTCTCTCTTTTGATTAGGTTGGCCAGGGGTTTGTCAATCCTATTAATCTTCTCAAAGAACTAGCTTTTTGTTTTGTTGATTCTTTGAATTGTTTTTTTTTTTGTTCTCTGTTTCATTTATTTCTGCTCTGATTTTAATAATTTCTTGCCTTCTGCTGGCTTTGGGATTAGACTGTTGTAGTCTTTCTAGTTCCTTGAGTTGTGTCATTAGGTTGTTTGCTTGGTAGCTTTCTGTTCTTCTTATGTGGGCACTCAATGCTATGAACTTTCCTCTCAACACTGCCCTCAAAGTGTCCCATAGATTTTGGTAAGTTGTTTCTCTATTTTCTTTTAATTCCATAAATGTCTTTATTTCTCCCCTAATTTCTGATCTTACCCGTTCATCATTCAAGAGTGTATCATTCAGTCGCCATGTATTTAAATAATTTATTTTGGGTTTTCTGTTGTTGATTTCTACTTTCATTCCATTATGGTCTGAAAAGATGCAGGGAAGTATATTACATCTTTTGTATTTGCTGGTGCTTTCTTTGTGTCCCAGAATGTGATTTATTTGGGAGAAGGTGCCATTGGCTGCTGAGAAGAATGTGTATTCTATTTTTCCTAGTTGAAATATTCTGTATATGTCTATTAAGTCCATTTGGTTTATAGTTTTCAGTAGTTCTGAAGAGTCTTTACTCATATTTTGTCTTGAAGGTCTATCCAGTGGCATGAGAGCTGTATTGAAGACTCCCACTATTATTGTATTTGGGTCTGTTTGAGATCTTATGTCCAAGAGGGTTTGTTTTACAAATGTGGCTGCAGCCACATTCGGGGCATAAACATTTACTATCATTATATCTTCTTGATAGATTGTTCCTTTTAATAAAAGGAAGTACCCATCTTTGTCTCTTCTGATGTGTTTTTATTTATTTATTTATTTATTTATTTATTTATTTATTTATTTATTTTTGGTGGTACTGGGGTTGGAACCCAGAGGCTTTCTACCTCCGGGCTATGCTCCCAGACCCATTTTATATTTTATTTGGAAACAGGGTCTCACTAAGTTGCTCAGGCTGGCTTCTAACCTGCGCGATCCTCCTGTCTCAGCCTCCCAAGCATGGGGATTACAAGCGTGCGCCGCCATGCCTGGCTTCTGATGTGTTTTAGCTTAAAGTCTGTTTTGTTGGATATCAGTGTTGCTACCCCTGCCCGTTTTTGGTCATGATATATGGTTTTTGGCATGATATATCTTTTTCCATCCTTTCACTTTCAGTCTGTGGATGTCTTTTGCTGTAAGGTGTGTTTCTTGCAAACAGCATATATTTGGATTATATTTTTTATCCACATTGCCAGTCTGTGTCTTTTGATTGGAGAGTTAAGTCCTTTGACATTCAGTGTTATTATTGAAATGTATAGTTTGTTTCCTGTCATTTTGTGTTCTATATTCTTTTGGATATAGTATTATTTCTTCATACTTAGATGCCCTGCTTATCAGCTTTATCTCTTCTCTGGTTCTGGAGTCTGTTTCTTTTTTCTTCTTTATGGTTTATTTCTTTAAGTATTTTCTCTAGTGTTGGCTTAGAATTCATGAATTTTTCAAGGTTTTGCTTATCTTGAAACACTTTTGTTTCTCCATTAATTTTGAATAATAGTTTTGCTGGGTATAGCAGTTTTGGTTGGAAGTTGTTGTCTTCCAGAGTCTGGATCACATCATACCAGTCTCTCCTGGCATGTATGACTTGGGATGTATAGTCTGGAGTGATTCTTATTGTTTTGCCTCTATATGTTACCTGTCCTTTTGTTCTCACTGCTTTTAAGATTCTTTCCTTGATGTCTATGTTGGTCATTTTGATTATTATATGATGTTCTTTGATCTTGTCTTAGTGGTATTCTGTATGTCTCCTGAATGTGAAGATCCAAGTCTCTTACCATGATTTGAAAATTCTCTGAAATTATTTATTTGAAGAGATTATGGATGCCCTTGGTCTATACTTCTATCCCTTCTTCAATGCCTTTTATCCGTGTTAGGATCTTTATATTGTCCCATAGTTGCTGGATGCTTAGGTTTTGTTGCTGTTCTGACTTCTGTATGCTGTTGACTGTGTTTTTGGTTTTGAATGAACTGTCTTCTAATGGTGATATTCTACTTTGCATTTCATCTAATCTTCCAGAATTTCTTTCTATTGCTGTCTTCATTTATTGACTCTTTCATTTCATTCCAGACCTCTTTCTGATTCTTTCTTAGTGTTTCTATTTCCTCTTTTATTTCTTGTAGACTTGTTTTAAAGCGTTTCATCATATTGTAGATCAAGATTCTGAACTCCCCTTCTTGCATTTCTTGTAGGTCAGTATTTGTGATTTCTGTTGTCTCTTCATTATTCCTGGTTCTCGTATTTTCAGCATTCTCAGTCCTGTTTTTCTGATTTCAACCCATCGTTTGTTTAATCCAATCTTAGTATTAGGAATTTAGAGGTATCAGCAGGTCAGCAGTGCTTTTCCAATGTTGAGGGTTGGGTGATGGGGAGGAGCCAGGGTGATGGGTATAGGAGTCGGATTAGGTAGAGGATATGTTTAGGTTGAGGAAGAATTTAAATATGATAAGGTAATATCTTGTTGAGAATGAGAGAGAGAGTTAATTAGTAGGACTCTTGTAGTTAGTAGAGTATTTAAGTATGGAGATATGAAGTACTTTGAATATTAAACAAGGAGGTATAGTACAGGAAAAAGTTTTGGGAGAAAAGAGTAAAGAGGTTAGTGTGGGGAAGTTTGTAAGAGGGGTAGGGGAAGGAGCAAACATAAGTAAAGTATCAACACAAGATACAAAGACAAAAACCAACCAAAAGAGGAAAAAGAAAAAAGAAAAGAGGAAGAAAGAGGTAAAAAAGTACAAGAATAAAATAAAAGAACTAGCAACTGTGTGAAACCAGAAAACAAAGCAAACTACCAAAAAAATATATAAAAAAACAAATAAAAAATAAAAGAAGGATGGGGAAAAAACAAAACAGCAACAACAATAACAAAACAAAAGCACTAAAAATCAAAACAACACACAAAAAATAGCCCTACTTACTTACAAATATGGGGTCAGGTCCATATAATATTTGAATGTCTGATTGCTGTGGAAGCTTTCAGAATATAATCCAATGTCTCAATTTGCTTTGTACTTTTATTTTCAGCTTCTTAAGCCACTCTCTGGGTGTTTGGACACCTTTCTTTCCTTTGACAGCTTTGGGTTTAGGTGTCAGGATGTCTGGTGTCACTGTTAATAAATTCTGTATAATTCCCAGGTTCTGTGTATTTCCGGGCTGTAGTCAGCACCTCTGCACTCACAATCCTAGACTCAGGCCTGTGCTTCCCTACAGCAGGGGTGGAGGATGTCCAAAGTAGACTTGGAACCTCCCCCTCAGGCCCTGTGCAGGTATTGCTTCTTAATGACTTTTCCTGTGTCTCTGGAAATTCTAACTGGGCTGGCCCGTGGGGTCCCAAGATGCATCCTGGGCAAAGGGTTGCTGTAGGGTCCCAAGGCACACAGAATTACTGCCAGAGCACTGCCAGGTCCCAGGATGCAGGCTGGGTGTGTGGCTATTACTGGACCGCAGCTTGAGTGGGTGCAGATGCCTAGTGCCTGGTCCTGGGCTCAGGCAGGTTGCACAGAGCTGGAGCCCAACCCAGGGCGTGGGCTGGATCCAGGGGTGCAGGAGTAGCTCAGGGTCCAGCACTGGTCTCTGGCTCAGGCAGGGCACATGACAGTGGCACTACTGCCCATGGCGGGCATACATACTGGTGCTGGACCCAGTGCGTGGGCTGGGGGCCCGAGGATATCTCATGGGTGCACAGAGCTATGGCCGCCTGGGAAGCAGGCAGGGCCCGTGAGGTAAGTGCCCGGGCTCTGGCAGGGTGCACAGGCTAGGCTCACAAGGTAAGCACAGAGTTTAGGGTTGCAGGTGGCACAGGCAACTAGCGGGGATCCTGGGGCACAGACAGGGTGCATGAGGACAGTGCTGGGTCCTGGGGCGGGGGACAGGAGCCCAGGGACAGTGCTGGACCTGGGGCTCACGCTAAGACCCGCAGCTTCTCTGGACACACTCAGATACCTGGCTTCCTTGATCCAGGTGTCTGAAGGACTCACTGTGCCGCTGTGGTGCTGTCTTTGGTGAGCACACAGGCTTCTGGCTCAGGCGCTGCTTGCTGCTTAAGATGAGGCCCTATGACCGTTTTGAAACTCTTGGATTATTTTGCAATGGTGATGTCAGTCAGGACCAGGGTATGCAGTTTGGGATGGCAACCCGCGCTCGCGCCAGTGGGCAGCCAGGTTATGTCTCAACTTTTAGGTTTTAATTTTAAACGGGGTATCACTAAGTTTCAAGGACTTTACTAAATTGCGGAGGCTAGCCTCAAACCTGAGATCCTCTGTCTCAGCTTCCCGTGTACTGGGATTACAAGTGTGCACCACCACACCTGGCTGAGTTAGATGTTTATAATAGGATGAGCCTCTGAGATGCTATTTGGACACAAATGGTAATTCTGAGAAGAACGAACCTAGTTCCAGTCTGACAGAATTTCTTTCCAGTTCACAGATTATTTACAGGCAGCAACATGATCAGAATACTTTCTATTTTGATGTTGGTATTCTTGTGTTTTTGGAATTTATATAAATAGCTTCTCTGGAAACAATATCAGGTTGCTACAGTGTTCTCCACAGCAAATCACTTATAATAACCTTTAGACATTGAAATTAAAGCTGGTGTTAGAATATTGAATAGTGGCTATTGGTGGTTTGGGCTTTTGGGCTGCAGCTGAGTGAAATTTTCATTTATCACCTCATTAATCTACCAGTTGAAAGATCTGTATTTATGGAAGTTCTAGGTCCTATATTTGCCTAGCATTAGCCCAGAAATTAAAATCTCTGCTGACCTAACTCACTGTTCTTTACCCACTCTGATTGGTCAGGAGAGTTATTAAATGTAGTGGGGGGAGAAGCCCAGTGATGCTTCTTCTCACCCATCCCCCTGCAGCAAGAGGTTGTCATCTTAAATCATATGTGAATTGAGTCAGACTGAGATGACCTGAGCTCTGATACAATTCAGATTCTAGAGCAGCTATACAACTTTACATTTCCAGCAGTCATGTAGGAGTGTCCAATATTCTAAATCCTTGCCAACATAATTACTATATATTTTTTAAAAACAGCCATACTAGAGCTGGGTGTGGTGGCACACTTTTGTAATCCCAGCATTCGGGAGGCTGAGACAGGAGGATATTGGTTCGCGGCCAGCCTCAGCTACTTGGTGAGGTCCTTTGCAAGCTAGTGAGATCCTGTTTCAAAATAAAGAATAAAAAATAGAGCTAGGAGTGTAGCTTGAAGGCAGAATGCCCCTGGGTCCATCCCCAGGGCCGCAAAAAAAAAAAAAAAAAAAAAACAACAAAAAAAACAACAAAAAAAACACTAGTAGATATGGAGTGGTATTTCATTCTGATTTTTATTTATTTGCATCTCTAGATGGCTAAGAATGTCAAACATCTTTTCATGTGCTTATTGGGCCATTTGTGTGTCTTCTTTGGAGAAATGTCTATTTAAATCCTTTGTTCATTTTAATTGATTTATTTTAATTTTTATTGTTGGATTGTGGGCATTTTTTGTATATTCTCAGTACATAACACTTGGCAGATCAATAATTTGCAAGTCTTTCTCACATTCTGTAGGTCATTTCTCTGTTTTTGTTGGTGACTCTTACAGTAAAAAATGATTCTTTTTTGAAGTTAAATGTATTTATCCTATTTTTCATGTGCTTTCCATGTCATAGCTAAGAAACCATTGTCAAACCAAGGTCATGAAGATTTACTCCTATGTTTTCTTCTGAGAATTTTACTTTATTTTATTTGGTAGTAGAGATTGAACCCAGGGGCATTCTACCTCTAAGCGACACACCCAGCCTTTATTTTCAAACAGGGTCTCACTAATTTGCTGAGGGTCTTGCTACATTGCTGAGGCTGGCCTCAAACCTGTGATACTCCTATCTCAGACTCCGAAGTACTGAGATGACAGATGTATGCCACCATACCTGGCTTCATTTTTTTTATTTATTTATTTATTTATTTATTTATTTTGGTGGTACTGAGGATTGAACTCAGGGGGACATACTACCTCCCAGCTACCCCCCAGCCCAATTGTTTTTTCTTTTTAAACAGGGTCTCATTAAGTTGCAGAGGGCCTCATGAGGTTGCTGAGTCTGGCTAAAAACCTGTGATCTTCTTGTCTCAGCCTCCCAAGCACTGGAATTACAAGTGTGTGCCACCATGCGTGGTTTATTTTGTTTTGTAATAAAATAAGATATTGATGAACCCATTTATCTGTTACTATGTTTTTAGTGGGTTTCTATGTTAATTATTATATCATGTATAAAAAGAAATTTCTGTATTTCTTTCTGATATGAATATCTTTTATTTCTTTTTGTCTAGTTGCTCCGGACAGAAACTATAGTTTGTTAACTTGTTAAATGAAAATGGAATGAGTGGAATGGATTACAAAACTGGGATATATACACAATGGAATTTTACTCAGCCATAAAAAAACACAGTTACATAATTTACAGGGAAATGGATGGAACTGGAGGACATTATGCTAAGTGAGGTTAGTCAGTCACAAAAAATAAGGAATCAAATGCTTTCTCTAATATGCAAAAACAAGGGAAAAATGGATAACAGGAGGATCTCTAGATGAAGAAGGAGATCCTATAGAGGAGCAAATAAGCCAACCTAACTAAGGGGATGGGAGGGGGGAAGAGGGAAACTCTCTAAAGCACATGATGTACTTAAACAAACATTTCAAAATCAATCACTAAGCCAAGCATGGAAAGGAGGGAGGGGAAGGGAATGGGGCAGGAATCGGGTAAGGGCTAATTGGGTGATGTGTGCATGTATGTCTCCACCATCTTTTATCCCATCAAGATACGTGACTACAATGCATCAATAAAAATTTTTAAAAAAGAAAATGGAATGAGTGGGCAGTTGTTTTATTTTTCCTCGTTGCAGGGTACAGTATTAAGTTCTTTTTAACATGAAGTATGATATTATGGATTTCTATAGATAACCATTTTTAAGTTTGAGGAGGTTTCCTTCTATTCCTAGATTGCTGAGTGTTTTATCATGGAATTATGTTGGATTTTGTCAAAGGATTTTTTCTTCTTCTGTTAAGATAATCATCTTTTTTATTTTATTAATATATTACGGTTGGATTTTGGGCAGTTAAACCAACTTTACATTGCTAGGATAAATCCTACTTGGTCAAGATTCTTTAAACAGGTGGCTGTCTTTGGTTGGCTAATATTTTATTGATAATTTTTGGGTGTAAAGTCATAGAAGATATTCAGATCAGTTATTTAAAAAATATTTTTCAATTCAGGTTTGTCTCCTCCTCATGACTATATACAGACTGTGCATTTAGGCAAGCATACCACAGAGGTGATATGTTATTCTTAGTATATTATATCACAAGATTCATGATGTAAATACTTATTATTACTGGTGATACTAATTTTGATCATAGAAGTGTTTCTAAAATGAATTCTTTGAAGTCTTACCTGAAATGAGGCAGTATATGGAGATCAGAGCAGCAAGATACAACTGCATAAATAGAAATTAGCCAACCTCTCTGACCTTTACAATAAAAGAGAAAATTTATAAAGTAGTTTTCCAATAATTAATAACAATTTGTTTTATTTTTGAAAATTGCAAAGAAGATACCTTTTAGATTTTCTCACCACATACAAAAATATGTGAAATAATGCATATGTTAAGCATCTCAATTTATTCTATAATGTATATATATTTCAAAACAACATGTAGGGACATGATACATAGTACCATGTTTTTTTGTTGTTGTTTGTTTTTTGTGGTACAGGGTATGGAACTCAGAGGCATTCTACCTCCGAGTTACACCCCAGCCCTATTTTTTTTAGTCTTTTTATTTTTGAAACAGGGTCTTACTGCATTGCGAAGGGCCTTACTAAGTAGCCAAGGCTGTCCACGAACTGTGATCCTCTTGTCTCTGCTTCCTGAATGTTGGAATTACAAGTGTGTGCCACCATGCCTGGCTAAATAACAATTTAAAATATTTACCAATTTAAAATATTTTATTTACCAATTTAAAATATTTATTTTAAAATTAGTTTTATCAGGTTTAATTACTGATAAGTTTTTATGTTGGATTGTGTAGGAAAAGTTATGATGATCATTCCAACTCTCTGGAGTAGTGAGTAAATTGTTGGGTAAGGTAATACAGCTTAAAGAATGAAAGCTCTGGGACTTCCGGGAAGATGGCGACCGAGAAAAGCGGGGCTTAAGAGCCCCGCTAACAACAAATCTCCATTACCACAAAATCAGCGCCTTTCATAGCCAGAAAACACCATCACCAGTGAAACAAAAAATCACCAGGCTCCAGAGAGAAAGCGGACTGAGAACAGAGCCACAGAGGAGATACACCGGCCTCGCGCCCAAGGACGCGGCAGAAGCGGCAGCAGCGCCATACTGCCGGAGGCACCGGCGAATTCACCGGACGGCTACAGCAAGCCGAGGTGAGCCGCTGTGAAACAGCCAGGCGGGATTTTTCAGCACAGGGAGCATCTAAAGCTCCCAGTGGCTGAGCTCAGCACAGCTGCAGGGATTCAGAGTAGAAATCAAAATCAAGAAGAAAAACGCCAGCCCCATAGCCGAGGGCGTAGAAGCGGCGCCATATTGCCACCTGCGGCAGCAGCAGAGAATTCACTGAATCCGGTACAGCTACATCTGCGTACTCAAGAACAGTGAGTCAAATTGCGGGCCACAGAGGAGAAATCCCAGTACTGTACTTCCTGGGACTTGACCCAGTGGGGGAGGGGCGGTGGCAGAGATATCACACCATAGGAGAATGTGCAACCTGGCACCCCCCACAGTCTAAAGCAGCCTCTATCGACTCTCTGGGTCGGAGACTCTGTGATAAAACACAGTAAAGGAGCAGTGGGGTCCGAGATACTACTGACTCGAGATCCAGAACACCTTAAGGGAAGTCATAGTGACCCAAGGGAAGAACCCAGAGAAGGCACAAACATCGGAAATCATGGGAAAGAGGAATAATACTGGAGCAATTAATGCCCACAACCCCACAACATCAGAACCCGATAAAACAGAAAATCAGAGATTTCTAGAAGATCAAATCAGGAAAATAACTGTAGAAATAATAGAGGTGCTTCGAAAAGAACTCAGAGAGAGCCAAAAAGAGATAAAGGATGCAATTAATGAAGTAAAGGCCTCAATTCAAAGCACAAACAACCGATTAGAACACATGGAGAACAGAATCTCGCTCTTAGAAGATGAGCAATCCAAAAATGAACTCATAGTTTCTAATCTAGAAAAAAATATCCGACAGCAGGAATCTGATATTGAAGAAATATGGGACCATTTTAAGAGAGCTAACCTAAGAATAATTGGAATAGAGGAGGGAAAAGAAAGTGAAACCAAAGGGATCAACAATCTCTTCAAAGAAGTAATAGCAGAAAATTTTCCAAACATAGAGCAAGAGGTTGATACAAAGGTCCAGGAAACTTATAGAACTCCCTTTAGACAGGATCGGAGAAGAGGATCCCCATGCCACATAATTGTCAAAATGACCAATGTGGAAGCCAAGCAGAGAATCTTAAAGGCAACAAAAACAAAGGGCCAAGTGACATTCAGAGGCAAACCAATTAGAATCACTCCAGACTTCCCAAACCAAGTCATGAGAGCCAGAAGGGCTTGGAGTAACATATTCCAAACTCTGAAAGAAAACGACTTCCAGCCAAAAATTTCCTACCCAGCAAAACTTTCTATCAAATTAGATGGAAAAATAAGAAGCTTCCATGACAAACAGAAACTGAAGGAATTTATGTCTTCAAAACCAGCACTAGAGAAAATACTCAAAGAGATTAACTACAAAGAAGAAATAGGTAACACACACCAGAACCAGAGAAACAAGAGTTTCCATCCAACAGACAATTAAGATTGGTTATCTGTGGAGATTCATTATTTATGTTAGTCTGTTACCTATCTCTAAATGGTATTGTTTGCCTTTATTGTTGTTAATTTTTAGGATTTCTAGTTGGAATATTAATATACCTTCAGATATAGCAATTGGAAATATTTTATCCCATTCTATTAGTAACTGTTAACTCTGTTTACATTGTCTTTGGATATACAATTTTTTTATTTTTTTATTTTTTAGGGAGTCTGTATACTCCTCTGTTGCCTGTGCCATTGAAATCATAACCAAGAAATCACTGCCAATTTCAATGTTGTGAGGTTTTATGACCCAGATTTTCTCCTAAAAGTTTATAGTCTTAAGATTTATATTTAGGTCTATTATCTATTTTGAGTTAATATTTGTATATGGGATTAGGTAAGGGTCCAATTTTATTCTTTTCCATGTAATTATTATTTTTTTACAATATTTAGTTAAAAGATTATCATTTCCACCACCAAATGTTCGTGGAAACCTTGTCAAAAATAACTTGACAATATATGGAATAATTTATCTCTAGGCTTTTATTTAACTCCAATGGTTTATATATCTGCCTTTAGAATAGTACTACACTGTTTCAATTATTGTAGCTTTATATGGTTTGAAATCAGAAAATATATATCTTCTAGCTTTGTTCTTTTTCAAGATCGTTTTGGGTACCTAGACTCCATATTCCATATTAGGATAGATTTTTTTCTGAAAAATAAATACATAAATATATGATAGTTTCACCTAAAAAATAGAAGAAATAGATTCTCTGGTAAGAAAGAAAGCAAAAAGAAATATTGGAATGTTATCTTTAAGTCATCAAAAGCTTGGTATCAGACAAATGAAACTGTTATGTGAGATTATCATTTTTAATTTTAGATAAATTGCCATAATACTAGATGTCAACTACTAAGCCAAGCATGGGAGGGAGGGATAGGGAGAGAATGGGGTGGGGATTGGGTGGGGGCTGACTGAGAAAAGTGTGCATGTATGTCTACAAAAGTATGTATCCTACTATGATGTATGAATACAGTGCACCAATAAAAAAAAAGAATGAAAGCTCTGGAATCTGGTTATTTAGGCTAAAATTTTACTCAGCAATTTATAATTGTGTGAATATGCATACATTAATTAAATTTACTAACTCAACTTCCTGACTTGTGATGAGGGATGATTATAGCACATACCTAATACAGTTCTGTGAGAAATAAATGATCCAGAGGGAAACATACCAAGTACTCTGTACATATATGTCTGTATCACTTTGAGCCTTATGATTATGCATAATTACAATGTACCAGTAAAAATATAAAGAGAAATAAAATATTCAATTTTAAGTTTGTAATAAATACTCAAATGCTAGTTGCAGAAGATATGGAGAGAAATCTGTGGCCTCTAGCCCACATATCAGTGAAAAATAAGCCCATTTTAGCTTGGAAATTAATGTCACAGATTGCTGACCCCCACCTGGACCTGAGTCTTTCATTTCCTTTCTTTCTCAGGCTTTAATATCTACATTCTAAAATAAGTATACCCATCTTTTATGAAGTATCTTTAGGAAGAAGTATCTAGAATTTGGAGGGTGTAAACATTTTAAGGACTCTTTGAAGAAGGTACATAATCAATACAGAGATGACTAACAATTTTTAGTCACTCTATTTTATTACCACATTTTTTGATTTTCTAATTACTCTCTCCTTGCTGTTAGTCAGTCTTGCTACTTGTACAATATTGGGAAAAGGAAGAAGTTGAAAACTCACATATTGAATGAGATTTTGATATGGTTTTTATCATTGAGTCTCTCTCTGCCCTCTTGTGTCTTAGGACGTAGGAAATTGATTATATATGGGTACAGTTAGAAATCAGATGGTGCTGAAGAAATATACCATGGCAGAAGCAAAGAACCAATCCAAAATTCAGTTAGAAGCCAAATAAAAGTTTAATATCCATTATAGCTTTTTGTAATTTTTTCTCATAAAGCCTACACAAGGACAAATCCACCTAAAATTTTAAAATATAGAACAAGAGTCAAAGTGGATATAACCAATAATTTAAATGTTCACTTTTATATCATAGCCAGTTAAAAGATAGGGAAGAAAAATGTGAGGGAGAGAAATAATAAAACATTAGGAAATGAATGGGAAAGGCAGAAAAGGATTTATCTTAGATAAGACATTCTCTTTATACAAAAGCATGGGAGATCAAAGTTTAATATTTCTTTTGTTTAAAGATCATCTAGGTTTAAGTCTACACAAGTCTTTTTACCCCATTATGATGTATAAATACAATGCACCAATAAAATAATATATATTAAAAAATAAAATAAAATTTAAAAAAGATCACCTAGGGCCTGGCATGGTGGTACACTCCTATAATACTAGTACTTGGATGGCTGAGATAGGATCACAGATTTGAAGCCAGCTTCATATACCTAGTGAGAACATGTTGCAAAATAAAAAAGGGCTGGGTGTAGCTCAGAGGTACAGCATCCTTGGCTTGTTCAATCCCTAGTAACACATGCACACACATGTACACACACACACAAATATGATTACTTAGGATTAAAGAGACTAGGCCTATTATTATTAGAAAAATGGAATTGTAGGCAAGATTAAAGATGCTAGTGTTTTTTAACCTACAGAAGAAAAGATAGAGAGGAAGTAGGATGATTACTGTCTTTCTATATCTTAAAAGCTGAAAGGAAAAGAGAACTTCTATGGCACACACTGTGGGGAAATGAAGTCTCAGTATAGATAAATATGGAATGGGATGGCTACTTTCAGAAGGTAGTGAGTGTACTCTGAACTGAAGGTACTTTAGCATCAGATAGCACTTTAGATGGCTTTTAAGGTCTTTCTGACCCTGTGGTACATGAGCTATTAAAAGAATCTGGTATATTTTCTTTCACATTCATATAATGATGGTTTTGAGAGCTGATTCTTCTTTTTTACTTAATCTTCTGGAAAGTAGACTATGTTATTCTGCAATCTGTGTGATAGCTAATGTAGTATGGTGCTTCTTCATTAGAAACTGACAGTTTAAGACTTAGGCCACTGCATCAATGCTAGAGTTATCTTCTGTTCTTATGGGTCAATTTGTAATAACTAAAGAGCAATGGCAAAAATAACAAATTCATAAATTGAATTTCTGTTTTGCTTTCTATTCCCAGTACTAATTATTTGTTTCACTGAGGGGTTTTGCCTAGATTAGAAGCCTTTCTAAATAAAACATCTCTGAATCTCTCAAGTTCTTTTATTTATTTCATATTCTAATAGTGCAGGTGAAGACAATAAGGTGAATATGAATCAGAGAAATTTTATTCTAAGTTGAACTTTAAAGTATATTAAAATGCATTGTATAAAAATCTGTATAAAATATCTTTAATATGTTAATGGTCACAGATTATATTATCACTTAAGTTTTTGGAAGAGTTTAATAGGTCACAGTAGATGGCATACTATGTCAGACCCATTTTCTTGCCAAGTCCTCAACTACTAAAGTAAAAGAGTTACTTGTGATAAGGATATTTCCTCCTCGTTCCTTTATATAAAAACAAAAATTTCAGGGTTAAGGATAACTCATTCATGAATTTATGTTTACTGATGAGGTTTTAAAGAAAGTCATGTCATGTGAAGGGGGATACACTTAAGCACTAGGGTTATAGAAACTATTAAAATGTTAATCTAGCTTTTAAAAGCATTTATCTCTAAGTGTAAAGAGGGTGTTTGCTTATTCGTTATCTATTCATCCTAAATAGAATAAATCATTTGGGAATTAAAAAGCAGGAATTTGTCTTTTTCAGTCTCTAAAGGAAATGGTTGAATAAATTAGCAACAAAAGACAGTATTTTAATTTCTTTTATTATTTACTAGGCTTGAATTTCTTATTTTACCTTAGATTTCTAAGATTTAAAAATGTATTCATTTGGCTCAACACATAGTTTGGTTGTAGATAAAAGATAGCCTAAATATGTGTTGTGTTTGGTGACATAGGTATTCTCAGTATAGATCTCTGAGGATCTGTCCAGTTGGGGAGATTCAACTTACATGAAAAGTAAAGCAATATAGAATAGCTAAGAGATAGGAGAATCAAAAGTTGTGGGTACTCAGGAGTATAGAGGAAGAAAGAGGACATTTGAACTATAGTATTTGACAAAAACTTTTTGAAAAATGTAGAACTTGAACAAAATGATCAAGGAAGAATAGCAAATTTGAATTCCCTATGTGATTAATGAACCATGTAAAGGTACATAGGGAAATGTAAATACTGTTGTATGAGGAAAACAATAAATGCAATAGTTGGTTAGGGGACAGGAATTCATGTTAAGGAATAGTAATAGAGGATGTTAAAAATATTCTAGAGTCAGATCATGGAGTGTCTTAATGCTCATGGACATTACTACTAGTGGAAACCACTGATGCTTTTTTAGTGGGAAGTGAAAACCTGTGTGCAAAGGGATATTTTTTTCAAGACAGTATTCTGTCATCAGTGTGGAAAATGTTTTGGAGGCAGAGAGAGGAGCTAGAAAGCTCTCGCCTAAAGTCTGTGAGATGGGTATTGCTAGCTTGGCAGCTCCACTAGATTTTAGGTACAAGAAATGGGTTGAGGATGACTTCTAGTCACTTAGATTTGAAACCCAGAAATGATAATGCCTTTGACAAAAATAAAATAGTGGTCTTAATATTGGGCCAATGAACTTGAAAGGATGCACTTTGAGACACAAAATAAGAAATTCAGTACTAAGTTTCCTGATGAAGCTGAAGAATTAATCTAAAAATATAAAATATAAATAACTTTTAATTGTATATCTATATATCTTCTAAAAATAAAGCCTAGCTAGGTGACCTGGTGCATGCCTGTAATCCCAGTGCTTGGGAGGCTGAAGTGAGGGGATCACAGGTTCAAGACTAGCTTCAGCAACTTAGCAAGATTCTCAGCAACCTCAAAAGACCTCATTTTCTTTTTTAAAGGGTTGAGGGTAGAATACTCCCGGGTTCAATCCCTAGTATCACAAAAATAAAAATAAAAAAATAAAGCCTGCATCTGGCTGAGTTGTAAAGAATATGTATTAAGAGTAAATCAAACAAGTATGCATTCTTTATAGGAGTATTGATGAAATTGGCTCTTCCTGATTAGTAATTTAAATTGATGTGATTTATCCCATTAATGCAGAGAGTATGTGCCTCTAAGGGGTCTGTCTGGAAGAATGAGGCAGCTCACTGACAGAGACTGGAACATTGCCAAGCCAGTCCCAGAGATCACAGTCCAATCTGTTTAGAAATGAGAGTCAATAGAAAGTTCCTTGACGTTCCATGACAACACAAGAATGTATGGGGTGTCATTTGTGAACCAACAGGGAGTTAAAAAGCTGAAATTCAATTATATATTCAGTCTCACTTAATTTCATGTCAATTATATATTTGGCTATGTATTGTTGGGTAATTGGTTTGTGTCCATTACATAGTCTTCCTTATATTGTTGTCAGATTGTTTCATGTGCATCAGGCATAGAATTTCTAGGTAAACTGGAAGTTTCCCTGGGTCAGGAACTATGCTTCTCATTTATTCTTTCCAGTGAATAGAATGAGACATGGCACATGGCTTAGTATTGGACTAGAATAAGATATTCCAGAAATAGTTGAGTCTGGATCTATGGTCCTCTATAACACTTTAGATTCCACAGTAGTGCCATGAATATTGAATATGACTAAAAACAGGAGCATGACTTTATATTACTAATAGAGTTGCTTACTGAGTTAATGTTAGTATTGTTAGTATACACTTACATAGAAAGTAGAAAAGTACCCTTATTTGTAAAATGAAAGGATCTGACTGATTAATGGCCTTTTCTTTATTTTTTCACTTGTTTCTGCCAATTAAATTCTCTGAGTTCACAGATTTTCTACCTATAAAATAAACAATCATTCCTCTGTTAGCAACTAGTTGTCATGATTAAATACAAAAAGGTGTCAATATCCTGTCAGTACCAGTGTCTTGGAATACAAATAGGAAATCTGCTGTCTAGTTTGGGGAGCATCTGCTATAGGGATGATAATGAATCCCTCTTTCTGACAAACCTTTTCAGAAATTCTCATGCTGAATAGTAGTATCCATGACATATTTTGATACTCAAATACTGTCAAGCTCTAAAATGCTGTGATTATAATTTTTATCCCTTTATGTGTGTATTATATATTGATATTTATATTAAGCAAAATGTTTTCACAGCACTTATCTCATTTGAACCTCCATACTGAAATACATACATGAAAAGTTTCTATTTATTTATCTCTTAATGTATGCTACATGAATACATGTGCTTAATAAAACCACTGAGTATTAATGGTGCTGTTAATATATCAGTGATACATATAGATGAAAATTTCTGCTCTCATGGAATTCACATGCTGGGAAATTGAATTCCAAGTGAAGAAATGTGGATTCTAGTTTTAATATAGCTATTAGATTTCTAGTTGTGAGAAAAATATGCATGTGTATATTGACATGAACATGTTCTTACCTAAATTCTTTCATATGGTACTTATTGTTTCAAATTGAACACTACTTCAATTCTACTCATTCTCAGAATTCAGTTAGAATGCTTAGAATTGCTCTGCTCTCTGGTAGCACCTGTGGGCAGCTCTTGAAAAAGCACTTTGTCTCAAAGAGGGACTTGGGGGAAAATATTTACCATTTTTTTTCTAGGATGTTAATCTATTCATCTATTTTAAGTTTTTAATTTTACATAAAGTAATATGAAGGCTCCAGATGTTTGCTTTTTGTATTTTTGTTCAATCAAGACTATGCATCTAATTATTGCAACCCTTTAAAGTGTTTCAATCAAATAATTTTTTTCTAATATTTTCTCACCTCTCTTCTTACTCTCTGGGAATTTAGGGCCTATTATTATAATTTCTATGTAACAGGATAAACTAAAGTACACAAAAAGTAAATAGCTAGGCCAGTATTCTCTGGAATTGAAAAGTAGTCAGTGTTAGGCTGGGCGTGGTGGCACACACTTGTAATCCCAGTGCTTGGGAGGCTGAGACAGGAGGATCACAAAGGTTCGAAGCCAGCCTCAGCTACTGAGTGAGGCTCTCAGCAACTTAGTGATACCCTGTTTCCAAATAAAGCATAAAGTAGGTCTGGAAGTATAGCCCGGAGGTAGAAAAGTCCCCTGGGGTTCCAACCCGAGTACCACAAAAAAAAGATAGAAAAGTAGTCAGTGTTACTTATATTTGTGCTTGTTCACGGCTGTAGATTTTGCCAGTTGAGCCAGTCAGTAACCCATCACATCAGGGGAAAAATCTGCAATTGCACTGAACTTGGAGGCAAAAGACTTGGTCTCTGTTCCCAATTCTGCCCCTTTTTAGGACCTGGGACAAAGATTTAAGTCCTCTAGAATTTAAATTGGTAATATTGGATAAATGATAGCTTTTCGTTAAGCTCTCTCATTTTCCTACTGCTCAGATAGCTTTCTCTAATCTTTCTCTGAATTACTTTTACTCTCAGCTTTTATTTCTTTTCCCTCTGAGTCTTCCTCTGGATTCCTATCATTTTGGCCCACCTCTCCCTCTCTTAGTATTGTATTGTCCTATGTACTGTTTAACTGATCAGTTTCTTGCATCATTCTTGTGAGCCTCATTTGACATCCTTCAAAGGATGCTGAATCTTACTTGATTACGTGTCAAAATAATATGAAAACTGAACACAATGTAAATTAAAGATACTAAATAATTTGATAATGATCTATTTTACTTTAAGGTGCTAACAAAGAAGTTCCTTTCATTTTTTTAAAGAAGATGTTATCAAGCCAAGTGTGGTGGCACATGCTTATAATCCCAGTACTTGAGATTATAGAGGATGTAGGTTTAAGACCAGTGTGTAGTAACTTAGTGAGACCTTGTTTCAAAATAAAAAATAAAAAGGGCTAGAGATGTTGCTTAGTGGTAAAGTACTTGCCTAGCATGCCCAAGGTTCTGGGTTCAATCTCTAGTGCCACAAAAGAAGGAGGAGGAATGAGGTGGGGGAGAAATGGAAACTATATGTTAATTTTGTGTGGGGAGATGCGTGTGTGTGTATAGTTTGGATATTGCTTGGATCTGATGTATAAATTGTGTGTACCAAATGAATTATTACTATTGATTAATAGTGAATAAAATAGCTTCTGAGGTGTGTTTGTTACTATTTACTGAGACTGAATGCTATAAATACTGATAGCATGAAACTCTCCTTCTTAATTACTCTCAGCATCAAATTCTGCTTTCTATCTAATCTTCTCTAAATGATAGCAGCATGTTTTAAGTGAATTATGATGTAGGCAATCTCTCTGGAAGGGGAATAATTAATTGAATCATGCAAATATGCTATTTGAAGCTAGATTTTTTTTCTTCTTTTAAGTTCATATAGGAAATTACCAAATGCACCCATCCCTTCTTAAAGATTTTTCTCTGTGCTTAGAAAATGAAGACAAGGAGCACAGAGGTTTTCTTGCTATATCACCGAGGAGTGTAGTATCCTAGAACATTGTGAGAAATAAGGAAATTCTGTTATTGTACTGTAGAAAGCCAAGAAAGTGGGAACCTGGCTTTAGGATGCAGCTGGTTTCTTTTCCAAATTTGGGGGATTCAGTTTGATAGCAGGTAAATTCAGTCCTACCCCTGAATTCTGATCTCTTCAGCCCAGGCCGTGTGGTAAATGCTACTAGTAGCTATGGAATAGAGCTGCAAGTGAATACCTTAAATTGATAAAGGATTTGGGTTTGTCTGTGGATTACGCTAAATATATGAATTGCAGTTTCATACCAGAGATAAGGAAAGTCATCAGCAATGAAACCTTGAAATGGAGAAAGCTTTGCTAAGTAGGATGCTTTCCTGTGTACTTCTTATGAGAAGAAGCCAGTCCCCTGGTACATGGCCTACAGATAACAGGCAGAAGGGAAGGAAAAATGAAAAGGGAAGTCATACTTGGAGATGATATTGGAAAGGAAATCAATACAAGCCTTATCTTGAAAGACCTCTAATGCCATGCTGAGAGAATCTCAATTTTATTATCTGTGTAACAATTGAGAGAAAGTCTTGTGTTGTGGTCTGGACTAAAAAGGGTATAAAAGAATGCAGCTTTAGATTTTAAACAAACCTGGCCTTGGATTCCTTATTATGATACTTAACCATGGAACCTGAATTATGTTGCTACTCTTTTGTGTACCTCATTTTTCTCCTTTGTACAAAATGGGCAATAGGGAGTTTCTTAAATAGTTGTCAGCATTAAATATTGTAGATATTAAATGTGATATTATATATAAAGTTCAGTACCTGGCCTGTTGTAGCTATTTAATGAATAGGAGCTATTGGAAATAATCCTTGGACCTTAGGCTATAGCCCTTTGATTCCAAGTTTGATAACTGAGCTTTGGAAGAAGCAAATGAGATTCCTCTGCATTTAGCTATCATGTTACCCTCAGTTTGTAGAACAGTCGCTAACCTTCACTTGTATTATTACATTGATCTTCACAATGGACCTTTGAAGTTATTAGAACCATTTTACATAGGAGAAAACTGAGGCCCAGGGGATTAAATGGATTACTTAAGGTGACATAATATAAGAGCTAAACTGGGCATGGCGGTGCACACTTGTAATCCCAGTACTTTGGAGGCTGAGACAGGAGAATCACAGGTTTAAAGCTAGCCTTGGGAGTTTAGTGAGGCTCTCAACAACTTAGTGAGACCTTTTTTTTTTTTGGTACTGGGGTTCCTTCTACCTTCAGGCTACACTCCCAGACCTATTTTATATTATTTTTATTTGGAAACAGGGTCTCTTAAGCCAGCAGGGCTGACTTCAAACCTGTGGGATCCTCCTGTCTCCACCTCCCAAGCGTGGGGATTACAAGTGTACGCCACCACACCTGGAGAGACTTTGTTTAAAAATAAAATATAAAATAGGTCTGGAGGTGTAGCTCGGATGTAGAAGGCCCCTGGGTTCCATCCCCAGTACTACTCAAAATAATAATAATAATAATAATAATAATAATAATAATAATATAAAAGCTAAGACTAGAACCCAAGTCCCTTAGGGCTTAACTCAGTGATTTTCTTCATTGAACCATAGTCCCCCAAACTAGAGTTTAGGTTACTTTTACTTTGATTTTTTTTTCTGCAAAGCCTATAGTAAGCCACATGGGGTAGCTCTTAAAGTTAGAGCTACTTGAATAGTACAAGGCAAAATTGGAACAGTAATTTACATACCAATGCTGTATGTTATTTAGAACAGTAATTTACATACCAATGCTGTATGTTATTTACAATAAACCCTCTAGAAAGCTCCTCCCTATATCTCTCCCTGTCTTATTCCTGGAATCTAACACTTATTAAAATTTATTTTTTAATTTTTGATTGGTACATTGTATTCATATAAACAAAAAGGCCTCATCCTTGAAACAAGCTTTCTGCAATTGTAATTTTCTTTAAAAATAGTGATTACAAAGGATTGCAGCTTTTAAGTAATACGAGGGTGATTCAATTTATAAGTTGCTTATCATTATATTACTCTATCTAGAGAAGTAAACATATTGAAAATTTCCTTTTTTCAAAATGCCAAAGCCATGTTGATATATATTCTTTCTTCCTTTTGATGGATCCTACTCTCATAAAATTATTTTGTGATCCTGCTTAAAACTCACTTCTACCAAAACTGAACTTTGAGTTTCCTGGTTTATGTTTATTATTCAGCTCTCTTATTTCTGTTTCTTTGAATATAATAAACATACCCTTATCATACAGCCAAATAATGGGTATGTACTATGTGCTAGGCATTGCATAAAATGCAAATGTGATTGATACTGGAATGCCTGAGTATGAGTGTTAGTATATATGTGAAGATGCTGCAAAAGCAGCGTGTATCATAGTACACTAGGAAGAACAATAGATTTGGCATCAGCAAAAAGTAGGTGCAAGCTCCTGCATGTCATATAATTTTGTTTTTATATATATTAAGTGAGGCCACTAAACTAGTCTCTGCACAGGTGTTTTTGAACTAGTGTTGGCTCCAAATTCTTGATTGGGTGCATCAGATTTTTAAGCTAAATTTTGTAGTTCTGGAGATGAACAACTCTGGGGATGAATCCATTCATTTATGGATTCATAAATGAATAAAGAAACAAATAAATGCAGTTCTCTAATTTTCCTTTTCATTGTTATAGTGAATGTAGGTTTGACAGGGCCCTTATGCTTCTCAGACTCCAACTCATATACCCTAAAGTAAACAGTTGTCCTGCCTTCATCTGGTCATTAGATATGGTCTTACAATTTTTTTGTGTGTGGTACTGGTCATTGAACCCAGGGCATTCTATCTTCAAGCTATACTGCCAGCCGCTGCTTTTAAATTTTGTTTTGTTTTGAAACAGGAGCTTATTACATTGCTGAGTCTAGCCTCAAAACTATAATCTTCCTGCCTCAGCCTCCCAGGTACTGGAATTACAGATATGTACCACCAAGCCTGGCTAGAGTCTTACAATTTTAATTACATAATGCCTTTTCTTGCTTTTATTCCTAGTAGAAATAATGGTCTAGGTGTATCAAGGAAGTATTAGATTTTTCTTAAAGGCAGTATCTCATATTCTGTTTGTACTGCTATAACAGAATGCTCAAGACTGGGTACATTTTTTTTTGTGGTACTGGGTATGGAACCCAGGGGCATTCTACCTCCGAGCTATATCCCTAACCCAACTTTTTTATTTTTTATTTTGAAACAGGGTCTCACTGAGTTGCAAAGGGCCTAAGTAGCTGAGGCTGTCTGTGAACCCGGATCCTCCTGTCTCAGCCTCCCAAATGCTTGGATTACAAGCATGCACCACCACACCTGGCTAACACTGAGTAATTTATGAAGAATAAAAATTTATTTCTAATGGTTCTAAAGTCTGGGAAGTCCAAAATCAAGGGCTGGTTTTGGTGAAAGTCTTCTTTCCTGTGTCCTCACATGGCAGAAAAGTGGAAGCTAGCATACCCACTCTTACAAGCCATTTTTCTTTTTTAATTTGGTGAATTATGATTTTACATACAGTGGGATTCATTATGGTATATTTGTACAAATACTTAACATAATTTGATCAGTTTCATTTTCCAGTACCTTTCTTTTCCTTTCCCTCCTTCCTCTTCTTGATCTTCTTCCTCTCCTGATCCTTTCTATTTTCATGAGGTCTTTTTTCTCAGTTTTTTTCTTCTCTAGCTTCCACATGTCAAGAAGACATAAGACTCTTGACTTTCTGAGACTAGCTGATCTCACTTAGCATAATGTTCTTCAGTGCCATCATTTTCCTGCAAATAACATAATTTCATTCTTCTTTTTTTGTGTTACTAGGGATGACACTCAGGGGCATTCTACCTCTGGGCTACATCCCAGCCCTGTTTTACTTTTTACTTTACAATAGGTCCTCACTAGGTAGCTGAGGCTGGCTGCAAACCTGCAATCCTCTTGTCTCAGCCTCGCAAGATAATTTCATTCTTCTTTATGGCTTAGTAAAACTCTTTTGTGTATATATACCAGTTTCTTTATTTGTTCATCTGTTGATGGACATTTAGGTGTTAGTATCATAACTTTCCCTTTGTGAATTTCACTGCTGTAAACATGGGTATGCATGTGTCTCTAGAGTATTCTGGCTTTAATTCTTTTGGATAAATATTGAGCTGAGCTGTACTGTTGTTTCATTCTTACTCTTTTGGGTAACTTCCATATAGTTTTCAATAGTGGTTGTACTAATTTACAATCCTACCAACAGTATATAAGCATTCCTCCCTTCCTTTACCTGTCCCCCACATCTTCGCCAGCATTTATTTTTATTTGTATTATTTATGATTACCTTTCTAATTAGAGTAAGATAAAATATCAGTATAATTTTTATTTACATATCTGATTGCTAAAGCTGTTGAACTTTTTTCATATATTTTTGTCATTTGAACTACTTCTGTGATGTCTAGTTAATTTGCTCATTTATTCATTTGGTTATTTAGGTTTTAGTGGTAAGTTTTTAAAATTTTTATATATTCTAGATATTAATCCTCTTGTCAGAAGAGTAGCTGTCAAAGGTTTTCTGCAATTCTGTAAGCTCTCTCTTCACACTCTTGTTTCTTTTGCTGTGCAGAAGGTTTTTAATTTGATGGCATCCCATTTATTAGTTCTTGGTATTATTTCCTGAACTTTAGGACTACTATTGAGGAAGTCATTACCTGCACCTATATGTTGGAGTGTTTCCTTCTACTAGCAATTGCAAAGTTTCCAGTCTAATTTCTATGTCTTTAACCCATTTTGAGTTGACTTTTGTGCAAAGTGGGAGATAGAGATCTAGTTTCAGTCTTCTACATATGGATATCCAATTTTCTCAGAAGCATTTGTTTTAAAGGTTATCTTTTGTTTAACATATGTTTTTGACACCTTCCTACAATCCATTTTTGTAAGTAGCATTATCCATTCCTAAGTGTGAAGACCCTATAACTAAATGAACACTCATGACCTAAACACCCCTCATTAGGCCGCACTTCCCAACACTGTTACATCAGAGATTAAGTTTACAGTACATAAATTTTTTTTTGGGGGGGAGGGAGAAATCATTCAAACTACAGCAGATAGACACTCATTCACTCCTCTAACAAAAAAAACCTTTCAAATTTCCATTGTAAATTGCAAGGATCATCTTTGTTTAGAGGTGAGATAGCTCTGGAATGCCACATTTAAAAGCTAACAGAAATGATAGATGACATATGTGTATGTATTTTAATCAAAGATTAACCTTCCAAAACAGAAAGAACCAGGCCCAGATTGGTTCACTGGTTAATTCCTGTTTGTTTGTTTGTTTATTTGTTTCCTTGCTTGTTTGTTTGTGATGAGGTTTTACTATGTTATCCAGGCTGGCTTCAAACTCCTGGGCTGAAGTGTCCTCCTGCCTCAGCTTCTGGAGTAGCTAGGACTTTAGGCATATGCCACCACACTTGATGATCAGTGATGAAGTCTCTCAAACATTTAAGGCAGAATTATTGCCAGTTCTCTAAAATCTCTTTCAGAAAAATTGAAGTAGAGGGAATATTTCCTAATTTATTGTGTAAGTCACCATTACCCTAATAACAAAACCAGACAAAGACATCACAAGACAAGTACATACAGATATCTTTTGTGAAGGCAGAATACAATATTAACAAATTGAATCAAAACAATATACAAAAAGAATTACATACCACACAAAGTATAATTTATTCCTGATATGTAAGACTGGTTTGACTTTTGAAACACAATCTAATCAATCACATTGACAGGCCAGAAAAGAAAAGTTATAAGATCTTATTAATAAATGCAGAAAAATATTTGACAAAATATAATTCTCATTCGAAATAAAAAATTCTTAGCAAACTAGGAATAGAGGGGGAACTTCCTCAACAACATCTACAAAGAACTTTTAGCTAGCATTATAATGATCTAATGATGAGAATATAAACTAGATTCTTTTCAACTAAAATTGGGAACTAGACAAGGCTATCTACTCTTACCACTCCTATTCAACATCACATGGGAAGATCTGGCTCATACAGTAAATAGAAAGTAGAAATAAAAGATATACATATTAGGAAGGAAGAAATAAAACTATTTTTGTTCATAGATGACATGACCATTTATATAGGAAATCTCAGAGAATCAACAACAAAAATAAACCTTCCTAGCCGGGTGTGGTGGTGCACGCTTGTAATCCCAGCATTTGGAAGGCTGAGACCAGAGGATCGTGGTTTGCAGAGACAGCCTCAGTTACTTAGTGAGGCTCTCCACAACTCAGTGAGACTCTGTTTCAAAATAAAGAATAAAAAGTTGGGCAAGGGGTGTAGCTGGGAGGTTGAATGTCTCTGGGTTCCATCCCCAGGCCCTCAGTAAATAAATAAATAAATAAATAAATAAATAAATAAATAAACCTTCCTAGAACTAATATTATAGCAAGATTGCAGGGTATGAGGGCAATATAAAAAAGTCAATTGCAGGGGAGGGAAAAGGGAGGTACTAGAGTAGATACAAACTTCTGAAATCATGTAAAGGAAGAATAACAAGGAAGCAATGAGCTCCCACAACACCACAATAACAGAATCTGACAACACAGAATTGGAGAGATTTCCAGAAGGTCAAATCAGAAATGTAACTGTAGAAATAATATAGGACTTCTGAAAAGAACTTATAGTCTGAAAGAAATAAAGGATGCAATTGTTGAAGTGAAGGCATCAATTCAAACTATAAACAATTGATTAAACTACATAGAGAATAGAATCTCGCTCCAAGATGATGATTACTCAAAAAAAAAAAAAAAAAAAACACGAATGCATAGCATATAATTTAGGAAAAACAAGTTGAGAGCATGAATTGGACATTGAAGAAATATGGGCCCATTTTCAAAAAGCTAACCTAAGAATAATTGGCATAGAGGAGGGAAAACAAGGTTAAACCAAAGGGATCAACAATTTTTTCAAAGAAGTAATAGAAAAATTTCCAAACATAAAGCAAGAGGTCCATACACATGTACAGGAAACTTATAGAACTCCCATTAGACAAATGAGAAAAGGTTGTCAACACTACATAATAGTCCAAATGACCAATGTAGAAGCCAAGGAGAGTATCTTAAAGGCAATAAAAAATAACCAAGTGACACTGAGAGGCAAACCAATTAGAATCACTCCAGAATTCCCAAAACCATGTCATGAAAGCCAGAAGGGCCTGAAGTAGCATATTCCAAACTCTGAAATAAAACAACTTGGAGCTTAAAATTTCATACCCAGCAAAACTCTCTCAAATTAGAGAAATAAAAATCTTCCATGACAAAGAGAAGCTGAAGGAATTTATGTCTTCCAAACCAGCACTAGAGAATATACGCAAAGAGATTAACTGCAAAGAAGAAATAAGTAATACATGGCAGAACCAGAGAAACAAGAATTTCCATCCAGCAAACAACTAAGTAAAGAACAAACACTACCTCAAACAGAAGGTAAATATCAATATGTTAGGAATTAAAAATCATCTCTCAATAATCACACTGAATGTAAATGGCCTCAACTCCCCAGTAAAAAGACATAAAGTGGCAAAATGGGTTAAAATTAAAAATCCATCTATCTGCTGCCTGCAACACAACTTAAAAGTAAAGATAGTAACAAACTAATGGTGAAGGGCTAGAGCAAGAATACATGCAACAAAACTTGAAGACAAGCAGGAGTAACAACTTCTATGATATCAGACAGGTCAGACTTCAAGCCTAAACTTATTAGAAGAGACAAATCAGGTCATTTTTTACTGGTAAAAGGTACAATCCAGCAAGAGGAAATAACAATAGTTAACCTTTATGTCCCAAACATAGGTATAGCTACTTTCATAAAACAAAATCTTTGTGACATTAAGTCACACATACATCCCAATACAATAATATGGAGAGATTTTAACACCCCTCTCACACCATTAGACCAATCTTCTAGACAAAAGCTCAGTAAAGATGTTTCAGACCTAAGGAATGCCATCGACCAAATGTTCCTATTAGACACATATAGAATATTCCACTCAACTACAGCACAGTTCATATTTTTCTCTGCTGCTCACAGAACCTTCTACAAAATAGATAACATCCTGGGAAACAAAGTGAGCACTAGCAAATTAAAAAAAAATGTGACATACCACCCTGTGTCTTTTCAGGAAATAATGTAATGAAACTAGAAATCAACTATAAGAAGACCCAGAGAAACCACAGAAACATGTGGAATCTAAGCACCACACTTCGGAATGAAGAATGGGTCATAGAAGAAGTAAGGAGTGAAATAAAGAAATTTCTAGAAACAAATGAAAATAGAGATAGAACATATCAAAATCTCTGGGACACTTTGAAGGCAGTATTAACGAGGAAAATTCATAGCACTGAGTGCTCACATAAGAAAAACAGAAAATCACCAAATAAATAACCTAGTGACACACCTTAAAGCCCTTGAAAAATAGAAACAGTCTAACCCCAAAGCCAGTAGGAGACAGGAAATTATTAAAATCAGAGCAGAAATCAAAGAAGTAGAGAGTAAAAAATGATACAGAAAATTAACAAAACCAAAAGTTTGTTTCTCAAAAAAATTAACAATATAAACCACTAGCCAAACTAACCAAAAAGAGAATCAACCAAAATTATGAAGATAAGAGATGAAAAAGGAGATATCACTACTGACAGTGTAGAAATCCAGAGGATTTATCAGAAACTACTTTGAAAATCTATACTCCAACAAAATGGAAAATCAGGAGGAAATTGACAACTTTCTAGATAAATACAACCTGCCTAAATTGAATGAAGAAGATAGCTAAAATTTTAACTGACCAATAGCAATCAAAGAGATTGAAACAGCAATAAAGAGCTTACATCAAAGAAAAGCCCAGGACCAGATGGTTTTCCAAGTGAATTTTATAAATCTCTATAGAAGAACTAATCCTGATACTCCTCAATCTATTTCATGAAATAGAAAAAAGACAGGACTCTCCCAAATACATTCTATGAGACCAACATCACAATACCAAAACCAAAGACAGCTCAAGGAAGGAAAACTACAGACCTATATCATTGATGAACTTGGGTGCAAAACTGCTAAACAAAATACTAGCAACACACATTTAAAACCATATCAAAAAAGTCATACACCATAACCAGGTGGGTTCATCCCATGGATGCAAAGCTGGTTCAACATACGAAATCAATCCATATAATTCATCATATAAACAGAACCAAAGACAAAAATTGCATGATCATTTGAATAGTACTGAAAAAGCACTTGACAAAATCTAACATCCATTTATGATAAAAGCACTGCAGAGAACTGTAATAGAAGGAACATATCTGAACAGCATAAAGGCAATCTACAATAGCCCACAGCCAACATCATATTAAATGGGGAAAAACTTCAAGAATTCCCTCTAAAAACAGGAACAAGACAAGGATGTCCATTATCACTGCTTCTCTTCGCTATATTACTTGAGACTCTAGCCAGAGCAATAAAGTAAGAGAAGGAAATTAAAAGAGTACAAAAAGGAATAACTCAAACTTTCACTATTTGCAGATGACATGATACTAAGAAGACCCAACAAACTCAACTACAAGGCTTATAGAACTGATCAACAAATTCAGCAAAGTGTCTGGATACATAATCAATCTTCTTTTTATCACTCCCTGTCTTGTATTAAATCTTCTTCGTATCAATATACCAGAAACTCTACATTGGTTACTAGAATACTACTACATTTGTACTATCTCTAATCTCTAGTATATACTACCTTACCAAACTCATATACTCATACTATTTGACCCTATCTGAGACCTTACCTTATTTATTCCTCTATTTACTCCTTCACTTCCCTTCCTTACTCAGCCATCAGGGTTGAATGCAATACAACTTGCAATTGAATATACCAGCTGACACCTAGAGACTGAGAGAAATCCACCAAAAGCAACAGGTACAAACTTCTGAAATCATGAGAAGGAGGAACAACAATGGGAAGAGGGTTAAAACAAAACCAAAAAACACACAAAAAACCACAACCCCCCCAAAAAAAGAAAGAAAGAAAAACAGGTATACACTAACACACACACACACACACACACACACGAAAAAAAACCCCAAACAATCCCAATAACGAATTAATGCAATTCTACAAATAAATGACTATTCAGCAGTCTCTTTCTATGTATATACCAAGTGCCTCCAGCACCTTTCCCTCTGTGCATCTAGTTCTTTGAGTTTTCTTAGTCTATGCAGATGGTCAATATCAATGAAGCTGGATTTAATATTGAATGTAGGGCACCCTCCACACTTTCCACCAATTTGGAGTCTATTTCTCTCCCTGCCTCTGTTGGTAGCATATGCTCTGAGACCAAACTCAGTGTAGGAGTCTCTGTTCTTCACAGCTAGGGCTGGGCTAGTCTGACTTCTCCCTGTTTACCACATTTGGGATATCTGTGGTGTTCCTGGAGATCTTACTCATTGGATTTAGTGTTAAGCATAAGACTCCCCCCACACTTTCCACTGATCAGAGCCTGAGTTTGTCTGAACTTCTTATATGATCAACAGCAGATCCCACATCCACTTTCTCTGGGTTCATCTCCGGATCACCACAACTTATTGTGCTTTGAATCTCTGGAGGGTGTGGTAATCTTAGTCGCCACCACTCCTTCCCTAGGTTGTATTGCAAAGTCTCAGACCCAGGGAGTTAGTCCTGCCTTCGCAAGACCCAAAGGGCAACAGGTTGGGTATTTCCCCTCCGGGAACTGCACCTAGGGTGTGGTATTCTCTGCCACCAGTACTCCTTCACTGGGTAGATATCAGACCCAGGGAGTTATCAAAGCTGCTTAAGTCCCTGGGGGTGCAGTGCTGGGATTTCTCCTATAGAGGCTGCTATTTAATTTACGAAATGGTAAGCACTGGGCTGGAGCTCTCACGGGCATGGTGAACTCACCATTACTGCTGACAGTATGGCATCAATGCCACGGCCTTTGCCCTGAGGCTGGCGGATTTCTTTTCTGGTTTTGAGCTCCGCTATGAATCTCTGAAGGGTGTGATGGCCTGGCCACTGGAAATTCTATCCAGTCTTTGTGCTGAAAGAACTGCTGAATTACAACTGACTGACTGGACTACAATTGGGATGGTACAAATGTAGTAGTATTCTAGTAACCAATGTAGAGTTTCTGGTATAGTGATATGAAGTTAATTTAATACAAGGTAGTGATAAAAAGAAGAGAAAAGATAGAAAAGGGATAGAGAGGAGAGAGTATGGTCCCTTCAGCTCCTTATTTTTGTCCCTGTAATCTGGTTCTGTGAGGCAAGATGGCATTGGTGTGGTGGCCGTCACAGCACACATGGCGGGCAGGTTTCTTTTCTGCTCTCTGGTTTTTCTTCTAGTCTTCTTTTTCTCTGTCCCTTGTATTTATAGCTTTTATTTCTCTATTGATAGTATTTTCTGATTCTGTAAGATATTATTTTTGAAGCTATGGCGATCGAGTGTCAGCAGTATTTGTAGACACTGATTTACTTGGTCACCATATTCCCTATCTGCTATTATTCAGCTTTTAAAAAGAAGAGGATTCTGCCATCTGCCACAACATGGATGGACCTGGAGGACATTATGCTAAGTATACTAAGCCAAACATGGAATGAAAAATATTGTAAAATCTCACTTCTCTGTGGAATCTACTAAGAAGTCAAATATATAGATAATAAGAGCAGCTATGGGGGAGGGAGAGGAAATGAGATGTAAATCAAAGGATACATGGTAGCAAAATAGCAGATATGAGAGATGAACAATTACAGATGTCTAATATACAGCATAACAATTATAGTCAGTAAAACTCTATTAGGGATATTTGTGAGGTTGTAGTTTTAGCTTTTTTTGTTACACACACAAAGTAACCAATTTACTACCTATATATATCCTATAACATGTTATAAACCTGAAAAATACACAGAAATTTATTAAAATTACATTTTAAGGAGGAGGTACAGGCATTCCAAATGTTCATTGATGGATGAATGGAAAAGTAAAATATAGTATATACCAGCAGTGGAATACTATGGAACCTCAAAAAGAGGGAAATTCTGTCACATGCTACAACATGGATGAACGTTGAGGACATTAGGATCGCTGAAATAAAGCATCCACAGAAGGAATAAGAGCTCTATGATTCCACTTATATGAACGATGTAACATGGTCAAATTCATAGATATAGAACAGAGAATAGCAATTACCAGGGGGTAGGGAGAAAAGTAAGTTGCTTTTTTTTTTTAATGAGTATAAAGCTTCAATTCTACACGATGAAATTTTTCTGGAGATCTGTTTCACAACAATGTAAATATAGTTAACATTCCCGAACTATATACTTAAAATGGTTTAGAAGGTAAATTTTATTTTTATTTTTATTTTTTAATTTTTTTAATTTTTTATTAGTGCACTGTATTCATACATCATAGTGGGATACAAACTTTTGTAGACATACATGCACACATCGCCCAGTCAGCCCCCACCCGATCCCCACCCCATTCCCTCCCCATCCCTCCTTCCCATGCTTGGCTTAGTGGTTGACATCTAGTATTATAGCAATTTATCCAATATTAAAAATGATAATCTCACATAACAGTTTTATTTGTCTGATACCAAGCTTTTGATAACTTAAAAATAACAATTCAATATTTCTTTTTGCTTTCTTTCTTACCAGAGAATATTTTTTTCTTTTCTTTTTTTTAGGTGAAACTATCATATATTTATATATTTATTTTTCAGAAAAAAAAATCTATCCTAATATAGAATATGGACTCTAGATACCCAAAACGATCTCCAAAAAGAACAAAGCTAGAAGGTATATATTTTCTGATTTCAAACCATATAAAGCTACAATAATTGAAACAGTGTAGTACTGCTCTAAAGGCAGATATATAAACCATTGGAGTTAAATAAAAGCCTAGAGCTAAATTCTTTCATATATTGTCAAGTTATTTTTGACAAGGTTTCCACAAACATTTGGTGGGGGAAATAATAATCTTTTAACTAAATATTGTTGAAAAATAATAATTACATGAAAAAGAATAAAGTTGGACCCTTACCTAGCACCATATACAAATATTAACTCAATATAGATAAAAGAGCTAAATATAAATCTTAAGACTATAAACTTTTAGAAGAAAATCTGGGTCATAAAACCTCACAACATTGAAATTGGCAGTGATTTCTTGGATATGATTACAATGGCACAGGCAACAGAAGAGTATACAAACTCCCTAAAAAAAATGTATATCCAAAGACAATGTAAGCAGAGTGAAAAGTTACTGATTGAATGGGATAAAATATTTCTAAATGCTATATCTGAAGGTATATTAATATTCCAACTAGAATTCCTAAAAATTAACAACAATAAAAGCAAACAATACAATTTAGAGATAGGTAAAAGACTAACATAACTAATGAATCTACACAGATAACTAATCTTAGTTGTCTGTTGGATGGAAAATCTTGTTTCTCTGGTTCTGGTGTGTGTTACCTATTTCTTCTTTGTAGTTAATCTCTTTGAGTATTTTCTCTAGTGCTGGTTTTGAAGACATAAATTCCTTCAGTTTCTGTTTGTCATGGAAGCTTCTTATTTCTCCATCTAAATTGATAGAAAGTTTTGCTGGGTAGGAAATTTTTGGCTGGAAGTTGTTTTCTTTCAGAGTTTGGAATATGTTACTCCAAGCCCTTCTGGCTCTCATGACTTGGTTTGGGAAGTCTGGAGTGATTCTAATTGATTTGTCTCTGAATGTCACTTGGCCCTTTGTTTTTGTTGCCTTTAAGATTCTCTGCTTGGCTTCCACATTGGTCATTTTGACAATTATGTGGCGTGGGGATCCTCTTCTCTGATCCTGTCTAAAGGGGGTTCTATAAGTTTCCTGGACCTGTGTATCGACCTCTTGCTCTAAAGGGGGTTCTATAAGTTTCCTGGACCTGTGTATCGACCTCTTGCTCTATGTTTGGAAAATTTTCTGCTATTACTTTCTTGAAGAGATTGTTGATCCCTTTGGTTTTGCCTTCTTTTCCTTCCTCTATTCCAATTATTCTTAGGTTAGCTCTCTTAAAATGGGCCCATATTTCTTCAATGTCAGATTCCTGCTGTTGGATTTTTTTTCTAGATTAGAAACTATGCGTTCATTTTTGGAATGATCATCTTCTAAGAGCGAGATTCTGTTCTCCATGTGGTCTAATCGGTTGTTCTTGCTTTGAATTGAGGCCTTTACTTCATTAATTGCATCCTTTATCTCTTTTTGGCTCTCTCTGAATTCTTTTCAAAGCACCTCTATTATTTCTACAGTTATTTTCCTGATTTGATCTTGTAGAAATCTCTGATTTTCTGTTTTATTGGGTTCTGATGTTGTGGGGTTGTGGGCATTCATTGCTCCAGTGTTATTCCTCTTTCCCATGATTTTGGAAGTTTGTGCCTTCTCTGGGTTCTTCCCTTGGGTCACTATGACTTTGCTTAAGGTGCTCTGGATCTCGAGTCTGTAGTATCTCAGACCCCACTACTCCTTTACTGGGTTGTATCACAGAGTCTCAGACCCAGGGAATCGATAGAGGCTGCTTTAGACTATGGGGGTGTGCCAGGTTGCACGTTCTCCTATGGTGTGATATCTCTGCCACCGCCACTCTTCCACTGGGTCAAGTCCCAGGGAGTACAGTACTGGGATTTCTCCTCTGTGGCCCGCAATTTGACTCACTGTTCTTGAGTACGCAGATGTAGCTGTACCGGACTCGGTGGATTCGCTGCTGCCGCCGCCGGTGGCAATATGGCGCCGCTGCTACGCCCTCGGCCGTGAGGCTGGTGTATTTGTTCTTTTTTTTTTTGAGCTCCGCTCTGAGTCCCTGCAGTGTGTGCTGAGCTCAGCCACTGGGAGCTTTAGATGCTCCCTGCGCCAAAAAATCCCACCCGGCTGTTCCGCAGCGGCTCACCTTGGCTTGCTGTAGGTGTCTGGTGAACTCACTGCTGCCACCGGCA